>NC_056742.1:512682491-512712491 GCF_019279795.1 Protopterus annectens | reverse complement strand
GTCTCATATGAAACTCAATTTATATATAACATAGTGCATGAAAAATAGTATGAAAAGCGTATTAATTCATTTGATTATTAATTGGCATTAAGTATACACACATTAATACATATTTTTCTTACATTTCCCTCCTGTTAATACTTTTTAATTCTATTTTCAAAAAAGGATAAACAGTTTGCTTCTTTTCCTAACCTCTTCCAACCAGGATTTGCAGTTAAGAAAGTCATTCAGTTTAAACTTTTATGAAAGTGTTTCGCATTCTAGCAGCTCTTCAAATTTAGTACTTTGATACATAGTCTCAGATACTGATATATCTATGAATTCTTTGATTAATTTCTTCATGCAGGGGATTCCACAACAAACACAAACTCCTATTAGGAGTAATCCTACCCCAATGGCAATCAATATGTTCATTAGGATGGAACCCCACCCCCAAAATACATTCTGGAAAAAGTCTATCAGAGGGTTTGGGCCTGGTTTGGTCATGGCCGACACTTGCTGAATCACCTCGAGATGATTGTTAATCTCATGCTGATGATCAGGAATAAACGCACAGCATTCTTCTTTGATTAAAGTGCACGTCCCACCCCTCGCCGCTAGGGTGAAGTCAAGAGCCATTCGGTTTTGAAGTACTACAGTTCTCATGGCATTCACTTCATCAGTTATCAGTTCAAGAGCAGAAAAAGTCACATTACTCATTACTTCGAGAAGTTTTGACAGTTTTTGCAGCTCCCATATCGATTTAACTGCACCGTATGCAGGTAATATACCTGCCCAGGATATGACAGCATCACTCAAGTCCATGTGCGCAAGTTTGGTTCCCACATTACGATGGTCTTTCCAGCCCGCTTCGATCTGTCCCACTGGATTCTCAGGTTTCTTAACAGTCTTTTTGGTCACATCTCGGGTATTTCAAATATTTCCCTGAGGCAAAACTGCAGTGTGTCGGATGGCCGGGACCAGGTACCCCAAAAAACAACTGCCAGACCAATTCTCAGGTAACCATTTATATGCTTTTTTACCACACACAAAATAACAGTCCTCTACTTTAGTTATTACTTTGTTACGAAATGACTGCCCTGCATGAAACATTTTCCTATCTATTACAGATAACTGTTTGAAAAGTACAGGATTACATTGTACCAGATCAAGAGTCTTATGCATAGATTTCAGAAATGAGTCATAATCTGTACTACAAGATCCACCTAAATCATTTGGTTTTTTATAACATTTATACTGTACGGTGACATTACACTTACTCAGTCCCACTTGGATGGTATCATTTTTGTAAAAACATAATTCCTTTTTGTGTTACAGGCAAATACAGTGCTACCTTATCATGTGCTTTAATAGCAACTGTGTCAAAAACCAGATTTTCCCAGGTCTCATTGACCCCTAAGGTGACAGCAGCCATCAATAAACCCCTGTATGCTGTTGGTATGGCCGTGCAGACCCAGCAGTTCGAAACATTAAAAGTCTCAGCATACACACCTGTAATTGCCTGATAAGTGTTAAAGTTCAGATGCCAGTCTATGTTTGGATCATTACGTTTAATCAGTTCAACTTTTGTGGCAGGAAAAAGGAGTGGCCACAACAAAAAGAACAATGTGATTAGCATAGCTATCAAAATGATCATACAAGTTTTCTGAGGTTGCTCAATGTCTCTATTCACTCTGTACCTGGCCATTATGTTCTCATTGTACAACAGTAACAAAGCTTCTGTCCAATTCAAAGTTCTTAACCAGTTTACAGTGCATCAAATGAATCCAGGAAGCTCGCTCCGCGATCTTAATGGCAGTGCGTGTCGACAGTAGTACCTGTTACGGTCCTTCCCACTTTGGAGAACTCCAGTTCTTTCACTTCACAATCTTCACCCAGACCCAGGTACCTGGGGCTACTGGTGCTTCCGATTTCGGTTGCTCTTTATCTGAAACAGAATTTAACTGCAAAAGTTTGTTATTCAAAAATCGTCTCATATACCCTGCAAGTGAACTGTCAGCCTCTTGCTCTGCAGACATGAGAGGTTTCCACTGAGGTGTATAATATGCCCTCCCAAACAAAGTTTCAAAAGGAGTCAATCCCTTTACATTTGGAACAGTTCTCATGCTCAACAGTGCTAAAGGCAAACAGTGCACCCAGTTCTTTTGTGTCTCGCTCATCAACTTCCTAAGCTTACTCTTCAACAACCCATTATGCCTCTCTACTAACCCTGCAGATTGGGGGTGGTAAGCGCAGTGATTTTTTAACGATATTCCAAAATAACGACTAAGTTGCTGTACTGTTTAGTTCACGAAATGTGTACCGTTATCACTATAAATCTTTTCCGGTATACCAAATCTGGGTATAATTTCTTTAACAAGGACCTTTGCAACAGTAGCTGCATCTGGATTTTTAGTTGGAAAAGCTTCCATCCATTTGGAAAACATATCTATAATTATAAGGCAATACTTTTTATTCTCGCATTTCTTCAGTTCTATGAAATCCATACAAATAGTATGAAATGGATACGGTGGTATAGGGAAACTCCCTTGCTTAGGCTTCAATGCCCCTTGTGCATGATGCTTCTTACAAACATGGCATGCTGCACAAAAATATTTTGTGTAATTTGTAAATCCATAGATTGTAAACACTCGATTCACTAACTGTACCATCCCCCCTGTTGAGACATGGCTCTGCCCATTGCTCAACAAAGCTGCATATCTAAACAAGTTAGATGGCAAAATTGGTTTCTTTTCCTTAGAGATGTACAGTCCCTTTTCAAGGATTGCTCCTCGTTTTATCCACTTCTGTTTTTCTACATTTGTAGTAGGTGTCTGCATTGTTTTCAACATTTCTAAATCTAAAATCTCAGAGGGTTGTAATTCCTCACTCAAAAGAAAAGCTTCTGAAGCTGAAGGTGCCTGTTTTGCAGCTGTATCAGCCCGCGCATTACCTTTTGAAATTCTATCCTGTTGCTTGGTATGAGCTACGCATTTGCAAATAGCTACTTTTTGAGGTAACTGAATAGAGTCTAATAAATCTTAAATGAATTGCGCATGATGAATTGGTTTACCAGTAGATGTTATCATTCCTCTATTTTTCCACTGCTGCGCAAAAACATGTACAGTAGAAAAAGCATACTGACTGTCAGTATAAATATTCACTTTCTTACCTTTTGCTAAGGTACATGCCCTTGTCAAGGCAATCAATTCTGCTGCTTGTGCAGATACATTGTGTGGTAAAGATTTTGCTTCTAAAGTTTCAGTATTAGAAATGACTGCATACCCCACTAGGATCTGTCCTGTAGGACCCCTCCTGCACGAGCCGTCCACATAGTATGTCACCTCGGCATCATCCAAGGGGACATCTGTAAGGTCTTGTCTAGGTAATGTTTTTTGCTCAATCTCCTGCAGGCAGCCGTGCAGTTTGCCATCTGCAGGGGTTGGGAGCAAGGTTGACGGATTCAAAGTTGTGCATCGTTCAATTGTCATATGAGGTTGGCTCAACAGTATAGTCATACAGGAAAGGTGTCTAGCAGGAGAAAGATATGCTACTTTTTCTTGCAGTAAAATAAGTGTGACTGCATGAGGCACTCTCAATGTGAGAGGGTGGAATAACACTACTGAGGCCGTAGCCTGCACTGCCATTGCAGCTGCAACTACTGCTTGTACACAGTGGGGCAGAGACCGCACCACTGGGTCTAACTGTGATGAATAGTAAGCTATGGGGCGTTGCTTGTCCCCATGCTGCTGTGTCAATACTGATGTCATATAACCCTGCTTACAGTCTACAGTTTGAAAAAATTGCTTATGATAGTTTGATAATCCTAAAACTAAGGATGATGCTATCAGTTGTTTCAGCTTGCAGGAAGCTGCTTCTGCTTCTGGTGTCCATTGTAATAAATCCTGTGCTGCCATCGGCTTTTTGAATATTAAATTGGCCAGTGGAGCAGATTCTAAAGCATAATTTGGTATCCAACTCCGACAAAAGTTAGTAGTTCCCAGGAAGGACATCATTTCCTTCTTGGTACTTGGTCTAGGTGCTTGTAATATTGCTGTTTTTCTATCTTCATTCAATATTCTACCTTCTTTGGATATTACATATCCTAAATACTTAACTTGTTTTCTCCAAAGTTGTAGTTTGTTTTTGTTTACTTTGTGTCCTTGAGTAGCTAGAAACTGTAATAATGCTATGGTGTCCTCTTTACATTCTTGCTGGGTGGGGGCTGCCAGCAGAATGTCGTCTACATAAAGAAAAATCTGACTACCTTTTGGTGGGATAAATCCCGCCAGGTTGCTTGCCATTTCTTGTGTAAATATTGTTGGACTTTCACAATATCCCTGTGGTAATCTCGTATATGTATACCGTTTCCCCTGAAATGTAAATGCAAACCAATGTTGGCTGTCGGGGTGTATCGGTATTGAGAAAAATGCATTACTAATATCTACCACAGAAAAATACTTTTGCTGAGGTTTTAAATCATTCAGTAAAGTGTGCGGATCTGGCACCATTGGTGCCCTGGGTATAACTGCATTATTTACAGCTTGTAAATCTTGGACCATACGCCATTCCCCGTTTGCTTTCCTGACAGGAAATAAGGGTGTATTACATGGTGAATCAGGAGATTCTATTAAGACTCTTTCCTTAAGTAAGGCTGCTATTCTAGGTTTAATCCCTATCTCTGCATCCTTTCTCAAGGGATACTGTCTTTTCTGAGGTCTAAATGCTGACTTTGGCATTATGGTAACTGGTCCTGCTGTTCGTATTAGTCCTACATCTGATTTCCCTGCTGACCAGAGAATATCTGGTATGTCTCGCAAGGCTTTTTCCTCTTCTTCCAATAAGAGTAATACTCAACTATTCTCACTAGCCTGTGAGTGCACAGCTGGGTGTGTCTGTGTTATCCAATTCAATTTCTGTTTCTGTACTCCTTGTTCAGAGAGTTCTAATTCTGTCTGCTTTTCCCACCTTGTGACTTTTTCTCCTAAGTCTGCCCATTTCAAATTTCTATTCTTAGTTAAGCTAACATGTGGCAATCGATTAGATTTGTAAAGTGCTAAAAATACCTGGGGCAATGAACAGCTTACTACACTGTTTCCTTCCGTGTCCCAGTACAAGTTTCGTAACACTAGCCTGTTTGCATGGTTCTGAAACAATTCTTGTTCATAATCTTTATCAGGTCCTGGTCTATTACAGTAATATAGAGTACAATGCAACAAATGCTGTTTGTCAATGTCGAGGGAGGGGGACTTACTGATGGCTACGTTCATCAGTTCTTCGGTTACTGCCCCTGGACCAGTCGTAACCAAGTCCTGGCTGTACCAATAATATGTCTCACCCTCCGGTCGCACTACAGAAGTATCCATTTGGCGCTGTGCTTCCATATCCTGCATGGTTGGAAATATGGCTATGCCAAATATCTGCATTAAGTCTCTACCCAAAAGGTTTACTGGGCATTTTGCAGAAACTACAATTTTACTTTTCTGGGTCATTCCTGAAACGGGGTCTGTTATTGCTATGTCATGGGAGAGTGGCTCCCGATACAGCTGTCCATTAGCTGCTTTCACTAGTATATAATCTGGTGATTCTGAATCTTCCGGTAATTTGGAAGGGTGTATCAGGGTCCATGTAGCGCCTGAGTCACACAAAAATTTGACTTCCCTCCCCTCTACCAGAAGCATCACTTCCGGTTTTGTATCTGCTAAGTAAAGCTCTAGGCTCAATAATGCTAAGTCCAGAATTTCATTTTCTTCAATGTCTACAAATTCATGTACATCCTCTACCCCTTCTGTCACATCCTCTACCCTTGCTATCACATTTGTACTTGTCTTTTCCTGTTTATTTCCATTTAGTGATTCCTGACTATCATATAGTCATTCCTCATCCTCCTTATTTTCTGTAGTCACCTTCTTATTTAGCCTGCAATCCCTTGCTAAATGTCCTTTTTTCCAGCATTTAAAACATTCACCCTTTTTCTTTCTTTCTTCAAAATCTTCTGATCGCTTGTCATATTGTTTATTTCCCTGGGTATTTTTCTTACCCTTTCTCCCAGTTTGTACTACAAATACTTCTGACCCATCTTCTGCTGAAAATACTTGAGTTTTCTTTTTCTTTTTACTATTAAAATGTCTCTCTGCATGTCTAGCATATTCGAGTAATGGCTGCAATCTACTCGTACGATGATCTACCATGTGCTTTGTAATAAAGCTGCTAATGGGAGTTATACTACCCTTCAAGAATGCATTCTTTAGCTGTTGCTCATAAGGGGAATCTTGTGTCTGGTTTTCTGGTATCTGCATTCTGCAGTGGTTATTAAAACACTCTAATAATCTAGCATAATATCTATCAACTGTTTCACCTTCTTGTTGAATGCACTGATTAATGCAAGTCCAATCAGCCCTAGGCTTCCATTTTTCAGAGATTCGGTCCATCAGACCCTTTACTCTGCCATCTAATTCTGCATTAGTATGTGGGAGTGGTCTAAGCTCCGCGTCACGGGGATTCCAGTCGCCACTGATCATGTGCCAATCTGGACCTACAATTTGTCTAACTACTTTTTCTACTTCTTCTCCGTTCAAATGATAACTTAATCTCATACCCTGTAAATCTTCTAAAAATTTTCTAAAATTCACTTTTGGATGGGGAATTCCCTCCGTGGCTTTCCGGATATCTTCCGGTGTCCACGGTCTATAAACTAAAAGAGTCGGATCCTGTCCTGCCTGTCCTGCCTGAGGATTCATTACTTCTATGAGTGGACATATTTCTTCCTCACTCATACCTCGTGATTTTCTATTTATTTCATATAATTCAATCTCCCCTCTCAAGTTGCGTGTTCGAGACCTTGTCTCGATAGGATCCCTGACAAACGGTTTTAGTGCTGTAGAAACAGCTGGGTATAGCGGAGGTGGATCAGCTTGTCCACTCGCTTCATATTCTGGAAAGGGAAGCGGAGTGGGTGAAGGAGGGGCCGTCGCTATTACCAAGTTGTTATCTTCTTTGTCTAAGAACATCGTTTTTGAATTTTTCATCTTTTGTTCCCTGCGATTTGCTTCCTCAAGCCACCTATGCACCTGAGGGACTCCTAATTGTCGTTGCTTTTTTAATTGACATTTTCCGTCTGTTTTAAGTTGCCTGACAAGTTTAATAAGTGCAGGTTTATCTAAAATACCATCAAATTTATACTTATCAACCCATTTTGTATAGTACTTAACATTGTCGACACGCTGTACTTGCATATATTTCACGTCTTCAGTTAGGGGCGGGTGTCGGGAACTTTCCGTGCACTGATTTCCCATTGTTGCCTTAGCTAAGCTGTAAATTGTTATGTAACCCTTCTTATCACGTGGTACCATGGTTCTATACCTTTTCACAGTTTATCTAGAATAAATGCCTACCTATCCTGTTTCCCTGATCTATGACAAAACAGTAACCCCTTTTTTTATCCCTGATCTGCACATGCAAATCTTACTGACAAAAACAGTTCTGTAACTAGTCCCTGATCTTAAAACAGAGAAAAGGTAATTCCTCATTACCTGACCCTCCGTGAGTTGATCCACCGGATCATTGACTCGTCCTCCAATCCCAGATCAGAAACAGTGGCTGGCCTCTTTCGAACGACAATTCAGTCAGAGGTCTTTCAAAACAGAAGAGCCGATTTGGCCTCTTCTCCATACGGATGCATGCCACCGGGCCCAATTCTGACCTAGGCCTAGAGCAAGAGGTACTTTCCGGTCCGAATAACCAAACTGTCAAAGGAAAAATATACTTTAAAAATGATCAAAACACTGTAGGTTCAGGTTAAGGCACTTTAATCTTGCAGCAAGAAGACAAAAACATGCTACTACAGAGTTTGTCTAACTAGAAACAGGAAATACTTTCATTTTTATACATTCTCTAACTAGACATGGCCTACCAATCTGATGTAACAGATTACCACCTTCTTCATCATCATCCGTTGACCATCATTCCCATAAATATCTGCTGATTTATCAATTTTTATGTGAAACTTCCTGAGGAAAACAACATGGCCTTGATTACTACCAGTTAGATACATGTTATGTTACCATTCAAGGTACTATGGCTAATTCAAGCACAATGCTAACAGTTCATTTCTCTAATAATCCTTTGTCCACTTTATCTCTAAGCTACTGCAGCTGCACATGTTCTCATGCTTTGAACAGAGCTGATTGTTTAAAATCATTACATTTACAGAATATAGTACTGTTCATTCATTCGTTCCTGACCTAGCAGATAAGCACCTGCTTCTCAAGTACATTTCCAAAAGGCATAAACATGAATATTGCTGTGCTAGCAGTTACTAGGTCAGAGGACATCTTGCAAGTTTCAGAAAGCATACTGCAGTTTTCAAAAAAGCATCTTTTTCAGTCTCATATGAAACTCAATTTATATATAACATAGTGCATGAGAAATAGAATGAAAAGCGTATTAATTCATTTGATTATTAATTGGCATTAAGCATACACACATTAATACATATTTTTCTAACAAACCCATATAACATAGCTGGTCTCAGTACCCTCTTGTAGACCTTCCCTTTCACTCTGACAGGTACTCGTCTGTCACAAATCACTCTTGACACTCTTCTCCACCCACTCCATCCCACCTGTACTCTCTTCTTCACCTGTCTTCCACACTCACCGTTACTCTGAACTATTGACCCCAAGTATTTAAACTCATCCACCTTCGCCACCTCTACTCCTGGCATCCTCACCATTCCTCTATCCTCCCTCTCATTCACACACATACATTCTGTCTTATTCCTGCTGACCTTCATTCCTCTTCTCTCTAGAACATATCTCCATCTCTCCAGGGTCTCCTCCACCTGTTCCCTACTCTCACTACAGATCACAATGTCATCTGCAAACATCATAGTCCACGGGGACTCCTGTCTGATAAATTTAATACTTTATAAAAATTAAACACATTCAATGTGCTCTTTTCTTTCAAGCAGAGATATCAAACTTTATCATTTGCATTCATATTAGACTACTCTTTTATTACAAGTATTCACTTTGCTGACTTCTTGAAAGAAATGTATTTGCAGGGAGACTGCCACATTTACAAAGGTAACCATAGCAGAATAATATTGTTCAGCATACGGCAAATATGATGTCCCTTGTGAGACACACACACATTTAAGCAGGACACAGCTTCTATACAAATCTGTTTCATTTTTCTCAGAAATGTGTGCAGTCAGATCATTCTACAGCTTTTTCTAAAGTTTAATTTAAATAAAAGAACAGAAGGGCAACTCAATGCTAACATGCCATTATGTGATGGTGAACAGATTCTAAAGATCAGGTTTTGTGTAGTGTTCATTCACATCTTTTGACAAAATAAGAATACAACCAGAAATGGCCAAGATTGCTAATATTGCAGAGCATATCACGACTAATGAATACCTTCCAAGCTCTGTCTGTTGAAAATGCATTTCATTAGTGAAAAGGTGCACAAATGAGGGATATAAACAAACACAAGGAAGTTACTTCTATGATTTCTATTTACTAAGATTTCCAATGCTGGTGGTATTTTATGGCTCTTTATGGTGCGCAGTTCCATTTAGACTAACTGATGTGATGTTATGTGATCCTATCTCGCCTACATTCTGACTGATGGGTTCGGAGCCGATCCCTCGGCTCCGACTCGGCACGCTTATGCCAAAGAGCGAAGTCTCTTATTGGCTGAGCTTACTATATCCCAGGATGCACCACTACCAGTCCCCCAGATCTCGTTTGCCGCTAACTAGCAAAGACGTGGTCTCGAGCTGGCTGAGCTAAGTAGTGTTTTCACTAACTTTTTCTGTCAGGAATTCTCTAATTCTTTAACAAAAAGCTGTTTTAACAGCTATACTGTACTTTTTGTGTGTGACTGGTTATTTTTTTCTGTGAAATTTTGTGTGTGGTTGACGTATTGGTTCTGACTAGAGGCCTCTTCAGTTGTAGGGCTTTTCCCTGTCAGTCAATTGCTTCAAATCCTTAGGGGTTCTTGGATCCCTTTAGTTAATTTTTCTTCTCTGTTGTTGTCGGACAGGCTACCTTAATCGGCGACTGCAAGCTAATTATTGTAGTGACAGTTTAAAAAAAAATAAATAAATAAAAAAAGTGTGTGTCTTCTGTAATAGTTACTAGATTTGTTGCTAATAATGTCTCAGGCTCCTAGGCCTTCGGGCTTTAAGAAGTGCACTAAGTGCAGCTTTAAAATGTCTATCACAGATGACCACTCTCTCTGTGTGTATTGTTTGGGCGCCAAACATTTACAGGAGTCCTGCAGCGTATGTCACGCGTTTTCCTCGAGGGTCCTCCAAGAGAGGAAAAATAAACTTATTTTGAAAGGCCTTATAAAACCCTCCTTTGAAGAAGCATTAGCATCCTCTCCTTCTCCTGCTAAAAGAAAAGCGCCGGCTCACCAGTCCGTCGGACCCGACCGCCAAAAGACATAGGCAGGCTTCTCCTGGCTCCACGGACTTGAGCCGAGGGTGGAAACGGTCTGCCTCGATGCCTCCAGTCTCGACTCCTCTGGGTTCAGAGCCGACGGCTGGGCATCGAGGCGGGTCACCTTCATCGGCTCCACTGATCTCGGAGCCGATGAAGGTTGTCCGCTCAGACACTTCCTCCTCGGCACCGAAGTCCTCTTTGGCACCGAAGGAAAGTGGTTGACACTCGGCGCCGATAGTTATCGAGTCGCCTCGAGCCGGTCCCTTAGTCCTGGAGCCGCTGGAGACCTGCTCGGACCCGTTCGGTCTCTTCCAGGTCATCGAGGATGTCAGATTCGGACATAGACAGGGTGCTCCAAAGACTGTTCCAGTCCCCAGTCTTTCAAAAATTTGTCTCGGCTCCGACCCAATTGGTTTCGGAGCCGATAGCCCACTCCATTGCCATTCCTCCTCCGACCGCCGGCTCCGTCGGAGCAGGTGCTGATGGAGCCAGTAGAGATCTAGGGTCGGCCCGACCCTTACTCCAACCCGGCCTGGGTCCGAGTTTAGCACACGGACTTCTTCGGCTGGACCGGGGTGACATTTGGGACCAATGCTGTCGGTTCCGAGCCTCCTCTCGGTGCTTCGGCTGCGGGACTTCCGTCTGCTATCATGGCTCGGGACGGACACTCCCAGGATTCTGGGGTCCGGATTTCAGAGCTATGAGGAGTGCCTTGGCCAAGTTTTCTTCGGCCATCTCTGCGGCTTTGCCGGCACCTTCCCTGGGCATGGAGACTGGGTCTTTGGCAGTTCCCCTGTCTCTAAGCAGCGGAGCCCCGTGGCCTGAGGTTACCCCCACTGGGGGTTCCCCTCCTCCTGAGAGTTCTTCGGAGTTGTCTTTGGAGGAGCCCCCAAGGAAGAGATCGTGCAAGAGGAAGCACGTGGACTCCCCCGAGTCTCTTACATCGGACACTGATCTTGATGATGCGGAGGGGTCCCCAAAGTCGTCCTCTGATGATGTCTCATTTGCAGACATTCTAGAGATCCTTAAGCAACGAGGTGGCTGGATTTCCAAACCCCCCTCCGCTGATGAGTCAGTGCTTCTCAAGGCCTTGGGCTCAGCCCTCCGCCTCCTGGGTGTCTCCGCCTTCGACGAGCTCCTGGATTTGGTTTGTCGGAGGGCGTGGGAACATCCAGATACAGTGGAACCAGTGACTCCTCGGCCTAACAAATTTTTGTCTGCCCCACCCGAGAAGGAGTACTTGACGAAGGCGTGGCTGTAGATGCCATGGTGGTGGCATCTGCTACACAGCAGGACGTGGCAGAGGCTTCAACGTCCATCCATCCTCCTAATAAGGAGTCTAGGAGCATGGACCGCACGGAAGCGCACCCTGACTTCAGCGGCCTTTACTTTGAGGTCCCTGAATTATTTGGCACATTTCACCAGACTACAGAGGGATCTGGTCAAGGAGCTGTCAGACTCCTCTCAGGTAACCTACCTGAGCAGCTAGCCCAGTCGGTTAGCTCTCAGTTGGCTATCCTTACCTCGATTTCTAACTCGTCCATGAGGCTCATTTCATATGCGGCCGAAGGCGGGCAGAGCGGCAGGCACAGGCGTGGCTCTACGGAGACAAGCCTGGCTCCATTGTGTCATTTCGCTGGAGGCCTTCAAGTCTTCCTTCCGACGCTCCCTTTGATGGGTCCTCTTTGTTTGGACCCAAGGTAAAGACACTCTTACCGCTGTGAGCAAGAGGGAAAAACTTTATCTGCCGTAGCACGTTATTCCACTCCTTGGCCTTATCCCAAGGCTAAAGAGGAGGGAAGATGTGGTTCCGCAAATCACAGAAGTTCTTTCCTCAACAGCAGGAAGATTCCCTTCCAGAGGCAGAGGGCGGGAAATTTTTCTGGGAGACGCCGTCCCAGAGGTGGCAGAGGGCCCGCAACACTGGAGACCCATGAGTCCTTTCGTGGCTCTTCAGTCTCCCACACTTCATGAGGGATTGCCCAGCTGTGCTGCTCCGGAGCCAGTCAGGTGCCGTTTTGCCAAGCACCTAAAAGCCTGGGAGTCTATTACTCAGGACAGATGGGTGCTTCGGATTATTGCCAGAGGTTACACCATTCCCTTCACACACTCACCCCACCGTCCAAAAATCCCGGACCCACCACCCAGTCAAAGGGAAATTGCAGCCGCAGAAGCTTCAAAGCTGCTGGAAAAAGGAGTCATCCAACCGGTCCCCGCAGACCAGATTGGATCCGGAAATTACTCAACGTTCTTTTTAGTGCCAAAAAAGACAGGGGACCTGAGACCCATATTGGATCTCAGCAAACTAAACCAGTCCGTCATGAAGTCCAAATTCCGAATGGTCACTTTACAATCCATTCTCCCATTGTTGGAGAAGGATGTTTGGATGTGCTCCATAGATCTCAAGGACACCTATTATCACATACCGATACATCAGGCGTCCAGGAGGCATCTGCGCTTCAGCCTGGGAGACAGTCATTTCCAATTTTGTGCACTGCCCTTTGGTCTCACCACAGCCCCCAGGGTGTTCACCAAGTGTTTGGCAGTAGTGACTGCTCACCTGAGGAGTCCCGGATTCCAAGTGTTTCCCTATCTGGACGACTGGCTCCTGACTGCCACCACCAGGCATCTACTACTAGAGAACCTACAAGCCACCATCTCCCTGGGTGCTTCCCTGGGAATTACATTCAATTGGTCAAAGTCTGTCTTGCTGCCCTCTCAGCGCATAAGATTCATAGGAGCAGAGATAGACTCAAAATTGATGCGCATCTTCCTTCCTACCGAAAGGATTCAAACATTACAAGGTCAAGTCCGAGCCCTGCTTCCAAGATCCAAAGCCCCAGCCAGGTTGGTCCTGCAACTTTTAGGTTCAATGTCTGCCACGGTTCTCCTAGTTCCCCTGGCAAGATTACACATGAGGATTCTTCAGTGGCTGTTATCGACTCAATGGTCATTTCAGGATCTCCCCCTCAATCATCTCATACTGATTACAGAAACATGCAAACAGGACCTCCGCTGGTGGCTCCAGTCATCAAATTTGAATCAAGGAAGACCTTTTGTTATACCCCCTCCGGTGGCCACCTTGACAATGGATGCCTCCCAGACGGGGGGGGGCATTGTCTGGGCAGGTTGGTTCAGGGTTCTTGGCTTCCAGACGAAACTTTTCTCCATATCAATGTATTGGAAATGAGGGCTGTACTTCTGTCCCTACAAGCCCTCCACAAGTTTCTCCCTCAAGGCATTATCGCTATCCACACAGACAACATGTCGGTGGTCTGGTATCTAAACAAACAAGGAGGGACCAGATCTTACCCCCTTTGCAGAGAGGCCATGAGGGTGTGGGAATGGGCAGTAGCTACCAACCGCTTCCTGGTAGTGACCCACATTCCAGGAAAATCCAATGTATTGGCAGACAGATTGAGCAGGACGATTCTTTCTCCTCACGAGTGGTCCCTGAATGAAACAGTAGCAGCTCAGGTTTTCAAAAGATGGGGGACCCCGTGCTGCGACCTGTTTGCAACACCACAAAACACAAAGTGCAAAAGGTTCTTTTCCTTGACCCCGCGTCAGGGGGAGGCAGCTACGGATGCTCTAGTCCAACCTTGGCCAACAGGACTACTTTATGCTTTTCCTCCGGTTCCACTCCTCCCCAAAGTCATCCAGAAAGCTTCCCAATTGGGGTCCACAATGATTCTAATTGCTCCGTACTGGCCTCGTCAAGTATGGTTCCCCTACCTAAAGAAATATGCTCTGGACGGTCCTTGGTTTTTGGATCTAACTCCGGACCTGCTGATTCATCAGTCGGGACAACAGCACCAGTCCCTTCACACTTTGAAATTAACGGCTTGGCTCCTCCACTTCCGACCTTAGTCAGAAATCACACCTTGGACCCGGAAGTTATTCACATTTTATCTTCAGCCCACAAACCCACCACTAAGAAATTGTATCTCAGTAAGTGGAAGAGGTTTGCTATCTGGGCTCAACTCAGAGGCTTAGACCCTATTACTGCCCCAGTACCAGAGGTCTTGAAATTTTTAACATCCTTGTTTAATCAAGGATCTTCAGTCTCTACTATTAAAGTCCAACTAGCAGCTATCTCCAAATTTCACGAATCCATAGACCCACCGTTGATGAGCAGCAGATTATGTAAAACTTTCATGAAAGGTGCTGTGCTTTTAAGACCCCCAGTTTTTCATCCTGCGCCTCCGTGGGATCTTGATTTGGTACTTCGTGCCTTAACATCTTCCCCTTTTGAACCGGCTGCTACATGTGAGTTGAAATATCTGTCTTGGAAAACTGCCTTCTTAGTGGCAATTACCTCTGCAAGAAGAGTTTCGGAACTTCAAGCCCTATTTATCAAACCACCGTACTTGATTTTTCACAAGGATAGAGTATCACTTAGGCCTAATCCATCTTTTGTTCCAAAAGTTTGTTCTAGTCTCTGTCTCCAACAATCTCTAGAGCTACCAGTTTTCTTTCCAAAATTTTCAAATGAAGCGGAATACACCTTGCATAAATTGGATGTTCACAGGCAATTGCGCTTCTATCTAGACAGGACTCAACAAATTCGAAAAACAGACCAATTGTTTGTGTCCTTTTCAGATAATAAATTGGGTAAAACCATCACTAAAGCTACTATTTCCAAATGGATTAGAGATTGCATAACTCAGGCTTATTCTCATTCAAATAAGCAACTTACAACATCTGTCAAAGCTCACTCTACCAGAGCTATGGCTACCTCCATTGCGTTTCATTCCAAGCTCGCTATTTCTGAGATTTGTGCTGCGGCTACTTGGTCCAACCCGCACACTTTCATTTCCCACTATAAATTGGATGTGGCATCTAAAGGGCGAGCATCATTTGGTTCCACGGTACTCAGGAGTGTTTTCCAGTGAGCCACCCAGGATTCAGGTGCTAGGGACGCTGTCCCATCAGTCAGAATGTAGGCGAGATAGGATCACATAACATCTTTTAGTTATGTACTCACCATAACTTCAGATGTTTGGGATCCATCTCGCCTTCATTCTAATACCCACCCTCCTTCCCCCTGCCTTGGAGATCAGAAGAGATTGAACGGTTTGAGTTCTACTGTTTTTATCTTGTTTCATCTGGCGATGTTATATAAGCAGTGCGTGCATGTGTGCATGTATGCGGACAAACTAGATCTGGGGACTGGTAGTGGTGCATCCTGGGATATAGTAAGCTCAGCCAATAAGAGACTTCGCTCTTTGGCATAAGCGTGCCGAGTCGGAGCCGAGGGATCGGCTCCGAACCCATCAGTCAGAATGTAGGCGAGATGGATCCCAAACATCTGAAGTTATGGTGAGTACATAACTAAAAGTTTTGTTGTCTCCATAGGTCACATGGAATATTACCATAGATAGTTACAATTCTTTGTGCTTCCCACATTATCAAAGTCATATTTTTGTCATGACAGCATTATTCTGCCAAGCATTGATGGCCTTAACTAAAACAGTTTTGCTAAGACGTCACTTCACATTTCCTGAACAACCAATTTAAGTCTAAACAAGATTCCTTGATAACTAAACAGGTACCATTATGTGTGATCATTTATGGCTAGGTCACACACTACTGATCTCAAATCAGGGTACAGTTAAATGCTTACACTGAGAATCCTATGGACATTAATTTTTCATCTTGAAATATAATCCAGTTTATAAAAAATAGTTTTGCTGGCACTTGATTTGAAATTAAACTTTCAAGCCCATTATTTAGGAATGGAAGAAGTTCTTCATTTAGGATTTTTATGAAATACCTTAAAATATCCCTCCCGTGTCTGTGCTTGATTAAGTTCTGAATTATCCTCAGTGGTAGATGAGCCCTAGAGATGACTTTTTATGACCTCACATTTGCTTTGATTGTTAGCTGTCTGTTCTGGAGATTGGAGAATGTGGTGGAAAGTGACTCTCCAGTCCTGCATTTGCTTTTCCTCTTGGGATGTATAGACCCACACACAGGGATATTTTTTGAACTGTAGACATTCCCATATGTAGAATAGACACACTTACTGCCAGGGCCTTCTCAGCCAATGAAAAAACTGCTTCAAATAGCTCAGTGAGGACTTGGTCAACTGTTTAGTTGCAGCATGCCTCTTCTCTGGTTGATTGAGCTATCTGCTTAATGTTCTGTCCTTCTGTACCCAGCTAATTTTCTGCAAATTGACTGATTAGAAAGTTTCATCACTGGATAAACCAAGCTTTAGACTGATGAAACCATGCCAATGTGACCCTGCCAGCCCAGCTGTCTGGAATTTTGTAAATAATTCTATGTCATCTGTGAATATTAATATGATTCATATGCTTGTCTTACAAATGTAAGATAACTATATGTTATGTGTATATTAAACTACTGGTGCAGAAGTGTGTGTTGAACAGGGTTTGTACAGTGCTGAGCTTCAAGGATGTGTCCACAATGTACCCTACTGGAAAGAACAGAAATATATATAAACTATATACCTGTGCAAATGTATGTTTTAATAGTAGAAGCTGGAACATACAGAATGAACTTGCAAAACTTCAAGAAAATAAGTTGAAATTGTTTTACAATTGTGTTATCTCTCATTTTCAGTGAAGCAGACACAATGTCTAGAGCTAGGGGGTTTTCTATTGTCTTGAAGAGAAGTAATTACTAGGTCTAAAATGTAAAAGTGTTTAATTGTTTTACAACTTCCATTTCTGAACAAACATCTGAGAGATACATATTTTTAACACAGAGATGTTAGTTTCTGTTAGCCTGGGAACTAAAGGCAGGTGACAAAGAGTGATGTCATCCAAGCTGACCCAGCAGTAATGTTTGATGTTAATTTAAAAACTCTCTCAGAGAGAGACTTTGCATTTTGTATTTTGTCTTGGACCCATAAACATCTACTCAACACTTCTACTTGGTTGTTGTCTCTCTTAGATATATATATAATATAATATATATATATATATATATATATATATATATATATATATATATATATATATATATATATATATATATATATATTATATATATATATATATATATATATATATATATATATATAGGAATATGGTAAAGATTAGTTTAAATGTTTTATGTAGTTATTTGAGACTGTCCTGCAATGTTGTTTTAAAATATTTCTTGTGATTTTGAACTCTGAAATAGCTGTATTTGTTTTCTGAGTATTGTCTTGTTCTTTTATTATTTATTATTAAATATATTTAAACCTATCTTTGTGGCTGATATTTGTGAGACATATTTAAACTCTTAAGGTACTTGTATATGTATTTGGTGACACTGTACAGCCACTCTTAATACCCTGGTGCTTGGTCAAAAACTACCATTTGGATAATAGTAACATTACACAGTAGGATTGGTCACCCTTTGTAAAGGTCTTATAGTAGCTGATAAGTAGTAGTTCTGGTGGCAGTGATAACTACCTTATAATATGAGCATAAGGGGGCATAGCTAATAAATCTGTGCCAAACTTTTCCAGGTGTGTGTTTATGTATAAATCAACCCTCAAAGTGTGTGTGTCAGCTACTTGGGCAGAGACACAAAGCACTGGTTGGACAGAGAGAGTGTTGGGAGGACTTGGCTTGGAACCCTGGCTAATGACTCAATTCTATAGCTGTGCCAGTGGGGAGTATTATTGGGGATCTGGAGAAAGAGGGAGAAACCAGCCTCCAGACTGACTGTGATTTCTGTGTGCTCTTACGAGAAATTGTACTTTACTGTGTGTGTACTTGTCATCCTCCCATTGTGTATGTCCCTCACTGTTGCCAGTGGTGAGGATTGAGGCTCATTGATTACTGCGCCAGTGCAGGAGCATTACAGCCAAACTCTCCATTATGTAAAAAAAACTTAGCTTCAAGGGTCAGAGCTCTGATCATCACACTAATTTAAATATATGAACTTTGAAGCTGAAGTATCATAGTAAATGTATTAAGTAGGAAAAGGTGGAGACTCCATATTTTTTTTCTGATTAAACATCAAGTGCAATGCCTTATTTTCAGCAAACTAGATGTAAAGGCTGCCAGCCCAGCTAGCTGGAATTTTGTAAATAATTCTATATCATTTGTGAATAGTAATATGATTTGTATGCTTGTCTTACAAATGTAAGAAAACTATATGTTATGTGTATATTAAACTACTGGTCCAGACGTGTGTTGAACTGTATGTTTTGTACTGAGTTTCAAGACTGTAACCACAGTTTACCCTGCTGGAAAAGAGCAGGAATGTGTATAAACTATATGCCTATGCAAATGTATGTTTTGATGGTAAAGACTGGAACATACAGAGTTAACTTGCAAACATCCAAGAAAATAAGTTGAAATTGTTTACAACTGTGATATCTCTCAGTTTCAGCTAGGAGACAAGATGTCTGCAGCTAGAGTAGTCTTTCTATTGTCTGGAAACAGAAATAATTACAAGTTTCAAAGGTAAAAGTGTTTAACAGTTTTACGACCTCCATTTCTAGACAAAGCTCCTGAGAGATAAGTATTTTTCACAGAGAAACATTAAATTCTGTTGGTATCTGTTAGCCTGGGAACTGAAGGCAAGTGACAAGAGAGTGGCGTAATCTGAGATGACTCAGCACTAATGTGTATTATTAATTTAATAACTATCTCAGAGAGTGAGTCTGTGCATTCTGTATCTTGTCTTTGGACCTGAAACATCCATCTTCAGCACTTCTCTTCTGCATTTGCTTTGCTCTGTAAGACTTAGATTACAGTGATTTCTCTTAGAGAAATATAGGAACTTTGTAAGATTAATTTAGATGTTTTCTGTATTGATGTGAGACTGTCCTGCAATGTTGCTTTAAAATATTTCCTGTGATTCTGAACTCTGCTGTCACTGTGTTGAGTTATTGAGTATTGTCTTGTTCTTTTATTATTTATTATTAAATATATTTAAACCTTTTAATTCTGGATGGTTTGTTTAAATATATTTAAGCTCTGGGAGTACTTGCATATGTATTTGGTGACACTGTACAGGCCACTCTTAAATAGCCTTGCTGTTGGTCACACTTACCATTTGGGTAATAATAACATTACACAGTCGAATTGGTCACCCTTTGGGAAGGCCTTATAGTAGCTGATAAGAGTGGTTGGTGGCAGCTGGTACTACCTTATAGTCTGGGCAGAAAAGGGCATGGCTAGTAAACCTGTGCCAGCCTTCCCCAGGAGTGTCTGTGTGTCTGTATATAAATCAAATCTCTAAGTGTGTGTGTGTGTGTGTGTGTGTGTGTGTGTGTGTGTGTGTGTGTGTGTGTGTGTGTGTATCTGTGTGTGCCTGTGTCAGCTACATGGGCAGGAACACAAAGCACTGGTTGGACAGAGAGGGAGCTAGAGGTTTTGGCTTGACCACTCAGCTGAGATCTTAACCCTATAGCTGTGCCACTGTGGAGTCTTATCAAGGATCTGGAGAGAGAGGGAGAAACCAGCCCCAGACTGACTGTGATCTCTGTGTGCTCTTGCTTTTAAGGGAAATTGTTCTTTACTGTGTGTGTACTTGTTATCCTCCCAATGTGCATGTCCCTCAGTGGTATTAGTGGTGAGGATTGAGGCCCCTTGATTACTGGGCCAGTACATGAGCGTCAGACTCAGCTTTAGATGAATTGACATCAGCACATCCAAGTGTTCTGTCTCATAACTCAGGCTTACCCCTACCTCTAGTTTTGCAGTGGCTCATAGAGATACTGTGCTTCTGTTCTCTGAGGTAGCTGTATTCAAAGACCTTTGCATACTGATAGAGATTTAGTGTTTCTAATGCCATTATTACTTCCAGGTAGTAATAGAAGCCACTTTTGTTCATATTGCTCACTTGTGTATCCAGTGACACATTTAACAGTCTCAAAAAGACATATACGGTTGTCCCTAATAAATAAATTATTGCTGCTCATATAGGGGTCTGTCCTTTATTTTGCTTCCAGTTGCTGTTCATGCCCAGAGTTAAAGAAAAATAATTAACTTATTTGGCAGTGCTTCAACTTTTGTTTTTACACATTTTGTAGTGGTATTAGTTTCAATTAACTCTCCTAGTTGCTGCAATAATATCCTGGATGTCAGGTATAAAGCAAGTGAACAGGGATTCAGTAAGTGGGAAAGGCAACTGCCATACTCTGACATGCATTAATTTGTTGGCCTGAAACACGTCAACAGCTGATATTATTAAAAGACATTGTAGACATGATATGAACACATTTCTGGCCAATCAACATTTTTAGACGTTTATAACGTATATGTAGATATATGTTCTAATACACCATTTCCCCTTTGTATAAAAATATGAAACCAGTAATTAAAAATAAAAGCCCAAATTCAGAACCTGATACTTTTCTGTGACACAAACTACAAATGTGTGAAAGGCAAGGCCTTATAAGGCACTAAATCAGTGCTGCCATACTAGTATAACTCCTTTCAGTCAGTTGTGGATAACAGGCCTTTGTCTGTTGTGCTACACACCAAACATCTCAGTCCTACTGAGTGAATAAGGGGCCTGGAGAAAGTTTATCCTAAAATTAGACCAAATTCTAGATTTCTTGCAGTAATAAAACATGGCAATGTGCGCTTCATCAGTTTTGTGAAACAATTAAGATGAAAATACAGTTGGCAACTTGTTAACAATGAAGACTGTTCTGCCACCAGCTCTGTGCTATCAAGAAATGGAGCCTTAACTGCAACACCTGTGACCCTGGTTTTAGTAATTAACCCATTCTCAGTGGGAAGTATAGGAACAATCATTCAATGCCAGGTCTCCAGCTTTGGGGGAGGGGTAATGAAAATGCATATAAAAAGTACTTAACATTACTCTCATAGTGACTCTCTATCTATCTATCTATCTATCTATCTATCTATCTATCTATCTATCTATCTTCTATCTGTATAATTTATTTTTTAAATATAGACATATTTAGTGAAAGGGAACATTGAAACAGCTGGAAGGTTTGGAAACCAATAAATAAAATAAAAGCAATGTTGGAATGCATCTAGAGCATATGATGTGCCTTTTTTAAAGCCATCACTAAAGGGAAGCACAGAGCATTACATCTTTAATAAAGTCAAGCAGTTCTTTGCAATCTGGCTGGCTGCCAGCAACACTATGGATGAGCTGTCTACATAAACACTTTGCAGAAGATTAACACTGCTGTCAGAGAGTCTGGTAAAGATGTAATGCCTGCCGAAGAGCTTCATAACCCATGATATATGGATTTCATTACAGACCTTTTGATGAAGTTTTGACAACAGATTACCACAGAAGTGTGTGTTAAACATGGATTCGGTGCCACTCAGAATGTATTTCTTTTTTGACTTTGGAAGTTTCTAACTGATTAAAGTTCTTCAAGTGAGACGTCTTTATTAATATATTCTCTCTGTGGGTCCTAGCAGGTCAGTTGACTCTTTAGGTTACCTGGTAAAAGCAAAGCAAGAAAGTCAAACTTGAATAAACAGTTGTGGATAATTTCATTATTGTGACTTCTTTCAGTTGCATATTATATTTTAATATCAGCTGTCAGAGCTTTCAGCAGTTGCTGAAATTTAGCAGTACCATGCCCTGAGGTAAGAGACCTCACACTAAAATGCTCACACTCTGTTTTACAATTTTTCAAACATGAGGTAATTGTTAAATTAAAAATAAGCAATGCTTCTGTATTCCAAGATTATATTTTACAGTAAACTACTTATGTGAACAGAAAACACAGTGTTCAAATACAATAGACAAAAAAGTTTATCTTAATGTAAAGACTGACAGTTGTGAGAATGTTTGCCCTTATACAAAGTTTTAACTTCTCAGTTTTAAATGAAAGTGATTAGAAACTCCTTAAGGTACCTAACAGCTCTAACCACAGGCTCTGCAGAACACTGAAGGCTTATTATGGAGAACAAATCCACATTGTCGTATCATGCCCAGGTATGTAGATACAAACAACGCGAGATTGTTCTTGATAAGGGTAATATCAGTGACTTTTCATTATTTTATTTAATTTTTTTTTGAGACAGCATACCAGAAACAGTTATAGAATAAAAGCATGGGAGATTACAGTAAATGAACGATTACTTAACTATGAAACTAGAATAAAAGCATGGGAGATTACAGTAAATGAACGATTACTTAACTATGAAACTATATATATATATCTGTTTTTCAGACTGTGATAGTACCAAAGATAGTCCCTGCTCATATTCATAATCAAATATGCAAATGAATAACGAAGCAGTACGTTTTAAGGTGAATCACATCTCACCTCAGCATCACTGACTTTTAAGAAAAGCATGAATTTAAAATATACACATTAACTACAAATTACCACACACAAAATATTCACCTATCAAACCTGTAGTTAGCAACATTCTTGGATGTGATTACAATATGACTAATGCGCATCTCTTCTGTCATTGCATACATTAACTATTGCAGTGAGAGTTGTAATATTATTTCTCTGTTGTACTAACTGCTGTATGTAACATGCCAGACATCTCATCTGTCTACCATGTAAATGGCAGACATATATTTTCTTAAGTAGCAAACTCCCCAGTGTCTCTTCACAGATGGTCTGCTGCTAGCACCCCCTCCCCTAAGTTTAACACTGCCAGTAAGAAAGATGCCCTGCGACAAAATGAATGCGCCATCCATATCATTCAGTTTAGTGCCTGCAAGCTATATGTCTACCACTTAAATTACTGCAGTGTTACAGTTAGTTAACCAAATGATTTCTTGTAAGTTAGCATTAAAACTTTTAATGCAAGGTGTTTTCTTTAAAAAAGCTTCAAATGATGTTTAGTGGCATATAAAAATGCAACATAAATAAATGCAGACACATTAGTGGGTATAGTAAATACAATCAGGATACAGAACAAAATAAATGCAGTCAAGATACTCTGGCAAACTGAACACAAGCAAAGTGTCTAGAGATATATGATAAGCACTAGCAGATAACAGGCTGTTGTGTAAAATGATGTTAACAAGAGATGACTGCAGCATTTGGCTAGAAATTAACATTTGGTGCAAGACACGATCAGAAGTACAGGTGTAAAAAATTAGAACAGATCTGAGAAGTCACTGCTTTTGTGATCAAACATCTAAATCTAACTTTTCTGTTAAATCAAGCACTGCCTGAAAATCAGAAAAATAATGAGCATTAACTTGGAAAATGGGTTGCAATATTTGTGCAAGTTGTGCTAAATGTTGCATATACATAAAACTGTTGAGTAAAATTACTTGTCCAAATCATTCTTTGTCCCTTCCTTTCTGTAAAGTGCTGTATTGACTTCTTCAAGGGAAGACCTTTGTATTCATCTATCTATATGTATATATAGATATCTATTGATCTAGCCATCTATGGAGTTGCATATAGATACATATATGTGTGTTTGTGTATCTATAAACAACAGAAATACCTAGTAGTCTTAAAACTTCATTGATGAGCTCAGTCACAATAATTTCCAAAAATCATGAAACCCAGGTAGTATTCCAAAGCAGCAAGCCTTTATTCTTCACTGGCAAGTGATCCTCAGTAACAAAACATCAGAAATATTTTAACAATGTTAAATGTATCAGCTTTTATATCCTTAGAATTAGGTGTGGAAAATATACATATTGTTTAATTTTAAACCAGCCTGTTCATGGAAAATAATATAAACAGGGATGTAAAAGTGCATTTTAGAACAAGTACCCACCACCACACACTACTACTGTAGATCAAACTAAATCCTAGTTAAGGAAAACACTACCTATGTATTTGCAGCCAACATCCCAAGATCAAACAGAACATATACATAAAATGATATACAGAAAAAGACTTTTAACTAAAATCACTTTCAACTAACTAATGCAATAAAACCTTCATCAGGTCTGTGACAAGAACTAAAATCAAGAAAAAAAAAACACATAGCTATCTAACCATACACATAATCAAACTAAAACTCTATAAATATGAAAATACATCTGTCTAATAATGTCTAGTAAATATCCATCCATGCATATCAGTGTGCCTAAAAAACTAAGTTTCAGAAAAACTGTCATGACAGTTTTCATGTTTACAACCACAAAAACATGTTTATACAATGAAAACTAGTAGAAAAAATACACATAAAATACAAGAAACAGTGAATGAAGCAAACTAGTAATGTATAAAAGTGTCAAGTGTGTGCATGAGTATGCATGAGCATGCTCCAGTATAGTAAATGGGCCAATATTACATGGTAATAGCACATGAAAAAATATGTTTTCAATTTACTGTTTTCAATTTACTGTTTAAATCTCTGGTGTAATGCAATAAATCTAATCAAAGCAGAAATGAGGTTAAAGTAACTAAACAAATATATATTTATACACATTTTACACATCATTTTTATTACTATTTAGTATTTTTTAGTACATACAAATATTCCTCAAAAATATTCCCTAAAGACCTTTACAGATTTTGTGGCAGCTTATGTAAATTCAACACACTTTTAATAGAGCAATAGTAGTTAGGCCCTGGTTTTCCAAATGCATTCAATTTTAACTGCCAGCATAATTAATTTTCTCCAACTCACTGTTGACGTCCCCTTCAAGCTCATCCATCTACACATAGTCCAGAATGATAAATTTAAAGTCAGAATGTCTGGGATGTTCTAATAAGTGTTTAGATAAGGTGTGCCTCTGACATTTACATCTGATATTAGAAAGATGACCTGAAATCCTCGTTTCAGTTTATTCATACCCCCAGATTTACTAAGCTAGTCCTGCATGGAAGCAGCTATTTAGGAGCAGGACAGCAGCACGCCATGCACATTAATAAAGGTGCACTGCCTGAGCTCCTAATCTTACACGGAGCATGTAAGAGTGCAAGGGGCGTGTCTGAGAGCAGAGCTTTCAGAATATACATGCCCCCGCAATGAAGAACAGCAGAAAGGCCAAAGGAATGAGCGAGACCACTCATAGGTGTCCGCATATCATCAGCAACATTCACCCATGTGTACAACAGCAATAGTAAATACAAATCAAATAAACAAACCTATTTTTTTTTTATTATAAATCAAATTAAAGCTAATCGTAGGTGCGCAGGTGTGCCCATCGCTTAGCTACAGTTAATGCAGCTCAAATGGCTGAAGAGGATAACAAGGAAGTTGTATGCAAATGAAGCAGTAGAGCAATAGTGTAGTGGGCAGAGCATTTGCCTTACGAGTAGGCATTCCCGGTTCGAGTCCCACTGCAGCACATTCTATTTTCCATGGCAAATCATGTTATGACCAATATTTTAGTTGCATAACCTACTAAATAACATACATTTGTGAACTGGAGTACTGCATTAAATGCACATGTGAGGTGTCAGTGTCATAATGTTGCAAAGTCCACAGATAAGCACATGTGCCCCATACAGTATATGTACACAGGAATCATGGATACAAATGGAAGGTAAAATGTGTAATGAATGACAACTCCATACAGCTTCCAAATCCCCCAGCTTCCCAAGAACCATTAGATATTACTGTCTAAATCAGTGCAATTGTAATTAGGAGTAAGCACTAGTAAGCAAGTGTAAGCACCAATAAGTAGTAGTAAGCATATTTAAGCAGTAGTAAGTGGGTTTAAGCCCATTTGCATGGGGATAAGCAATGCACACACAGGTTAAGCAATATTGAAGCTAACTCTCTGTAAGCATATTTAACCTGAGGTTAGCATTGCTTACCTTTGCGCAAACCCATGCAAACCCACTTACAACTGCTCAAAAGTGCCTTAATCACTCTGTATCCAACAGCCCTTGTTCTGCTCAGCAACAAAATAAACAGCCATTCAGGTCTTGAACCCAGGACCCTATACACTATAGTCACAGTAGTTAACCACCAAGCCATCACAGCAGTACAGAAGACTGAGGTATCACCAAACAAGTCCTCACTATAGTAAAATCAAACTCAACCTATGAAAGGAATTACTATACATTCTTATATTCTATAACCCACTACATAGCATAAATATGTGAACTGGAGTACAACAGTAAGCCCAGATATGAGGTGTAATTGTAATAGAGTGTTAAAGTCCTCAATAAAACACAAGGACCCCGTGCAGTGTATGTACACATGAATCATGGATACCAGGCATATGTATAAAATGTAATGAATAAGAAATCAATGCCAAAATGAAAATATAATGCCATGTCTAATGTAAGCAATGCTAAGCATTGCCCAGGCCAGCTTAGGAGATGTAAGCAATGTGTAGGCCAGCTAACTCAATGTGCCCAGTGGTATACTCCTTTAAACAATGGCAAACTTAGGTAAGCAGGTTTGCCCATAGCCTAGCCTTTTCAAAACTGGCCAATCATGGAAAAGTGAAGGAACTCGGCCCTACTTAAACCCAACAGGTGGGAATACATCTCATAACTGGTTGTAGCTTCCCCTTGCAGGCACAATGGCAGAAAGGGGAGATGGTGTGCACTTCCGGGTGCAGCGCTGGTCCATCCAGGAGTCCGAAGTCATGGCAGGACTCCTTGTCAAAGGCCATGAGCAGAGACTGCTGCAGGGCCAGTACTAGGGTTCCCAATATAAGGCAGAAGCCTGGGACCATCTCGCTCGTGACCTCACCAGTGCCACTGGCTTACTCCGAACTGGTGAGCAGGTCAGGTATCACTATGCTGACCTGAAGCAGCATAAGGGGGACCTCTTGGAGCAGTGGATCCAAAAGGCTAGAACAGCAGGGACTGTCCCAACTGTGTGTAAGTATCACTCCACTATGTGTGTAATAGTTGCCAGCTCATGTATATCATAGATAAGTATGGCTAAATATTCCTCTTATGTCCTCCATAGCTGCAAGTGAGCTAGCCTTGAACCAGGAGGCCCACGGTAGACACCTGGAGAGGTTGCAATGTGAGGCAGGCCAGTAATACTCTTGTATGTACTGTCATAGGAAATAAATCTAAAAGTATTAGTAAATTAATTGCCTGTATAAAACCTGTATTGTTTAAGGCAAGTACTGCATACACCGGAGAATATGGCAGGAAGAGTCTCATATAGTTTGTATGTAAATAAAAGCATAATAGCCTGACAATAAAGGTCTAACTGCTGGACTGCATGTGTATACTCTGGTATTATATGGTAATGTAGATTTGCAATCACATAATAGTACTGTTGTATTAAGCACTGTTACCCACACTGTGCACCTTAAATAGAACATGGAGGAATGCCTGAATATGGCTGGTGTAATCCCCAGAGGCCATTTAGTACAACTGAGAGACACATAGACAGAAAACAGTGAAACGGCAGACAACAAAATCTGAATAGCACATGCAACTGAGACATGAACTGTCTTATTTTTAGCACACACAGACATGGTTTTAATCCTGACAGTGTTAGTAGTCTGCATACAGAATCATACCATACAACTGTACAGATATGTCCAGAATGTCCAGTAAAGTGGCCCATATCTGCTGCCTGTCAACCTGTCCCCCTGGGAAATCAGTGGGATGATCCCAGACATATAGGCAGCAAACAGGAAATACAACTGACTGACACACATCTATAAGAACAAAGCTGGCACACTAGCAACTCCCCAAAACCTTATGAGAGTAAGAAGCCACGTATGTCCCATTTACACCCCCATGTTGACAAACTGTGGCCAGAGTGTGTACAGTAACAGCGTGAGATGTATGTGCATAATAGTAATGTGGAATCTAGTACTGTGTGTGGCAACATTCAGGTAGTGCTAACAAACATTTCTCCCATGGGTCTGTCAGATACCAACACTGTGCCCAGTAATACAAGAATGATACCCTGTACTGGTACTGTTTACTTTGGTATTGTATGGCATTGTGACCGATGCAATTGCTCTGAATAATAAGGTATTACTCATCACTGTTGCCCACACTGTCCTACAAAATATAACTGTCTAGGAAATCCTGTATAAGAGTGTTGTAATACAAGGTCAGAATGCAAAACCACAGGAGAATTATAAGACAGAAAATAGATAGGAGATATACAGCAATATCTATATAGCACACGCAACTTTGATGGACAGTGTTTAAGTTGTAGTAGACACAGCCATAGTCTGAATCCTGGGAGTAAAAGTAGGCTGCATACAGAATTATACCCCACAACTGTACAGATAAGATCAGAATGTCCAGTATATGGGCCCATATCTGCTGCCTGTCACCTTGTCCCCTGGGAAGTCTGTGAGATGATCCCAGATGTTTAGGCAGCAAACAGGGAATACAGCTGATTGTCACACATCTATGAGAACAAACCTGTCGCTCTAGCAACTTCCGAAACTGTTATGAGAGTAATAAGCCAAGTTTGTCCAATCTACACCCCCATGTTGTCAAGCTGTGACCAGAGTGTGTACAGTAACAGAGTGAGATGTATGTGCATAATACTAATGTGTAAACTAGTACTTTGTGTGGCAACATTCAGGTAGTGCTAACAAACATTGCTCACAGAGGTACATCGGATACGAACACTGTGCCAAGAAATAAAAACCTTAATACACTGTACTGGTACAGTTTACTCTGGTATTTTATGGAATTGTGAGTGTTGCAGTTGCTCTGAATAATAAGGTATCACTGATCACTGTCACCCACACTGTGCCACATAATATAAATGTGTAGGAAAGCCTGTATAAGAGTGTGGTAAGTCAATAAAGGTTGAAGAGGGCAATAGTCTAGATATGTCCCAGTTCACCTGCATGTGGACAAGACATGGCCAGAGTCTGTGCAGAAAGAGATGGATAGCTATCTGCACAACATCAACCCGTAATCTGGGAGTATGCTAACAAACATTTCCTCTACAGGTATACCAGGTAAGAGGTGTATACTCCAGGTAAAACCAATTCATGTATAAATATGATGATAGCCATATCATTGTCCAAACTAAGGCTATAGAGTAGTGCAGTAATACTTGTAAGGTACAGATAACAGCACTGACTAGGAAAACAATGTGGACTATAGGAATATACTAGTTGTTAATTTACATCTTTATCTCCCCCCACCATATCTCTAAAAATAAACGACATACCCACCTCAACTGGTATGTGTTCTGATTATGTCCTATTGGTTGATAATTATTTAAATCTGTTTCCATGCATGTGCTATATTGAAATATTCTAACATTGGTGGCATGGTGCCATCAATGTACCTGTATGCTGTTGTTATTACCACTGTGGTCCCATATATGCATGTGTTCCATTTGCTATGCAACTGTTCCGTATCTGGTGTCTGGGTTAATGGGAATATCTATGCATGCTGTTATACCTAACTCTGGAATGTGTTGTCTATTACTAATCCACATATGATGATAAAATTTAAACGTCATAGCACATTTGGGAAGGCCTGTCCCAGTGGACCCACCTGTCCCAACTCAGCTGGCCATGGCACTGGGTACCAGCATGGCTGGGGCCGAATCTGGGACCTCCATTCATTGGTCCTGCACCACCTTTGGGTGGAACCGTCTCAGGGGATACGGCTCACCCCCCCCCGGGAGCGGGTGCAGACAGGAACCTGTCACCCATCGCCAAGTCTGGGTCATGGTGCATAGTGAGCTCCACAGGGAGGTTGGAGATCTGCTATGCCAGCTCGAGTGCCATGTGTCACAACTAGGTGGGGGGGCTC
>NC_056742.1:512632688-512681991 GCF_019279795.1 Protopterus annectens | reverse complement strand
TTACTCATCGTACTGCGCATCTGTTTTGTTCCTAACGGTTTGAGGCCGTCACATGACTGGTTTAGCGTAGTCATACTCGTGCACATGCATTTGTATGCGCATTATGTACTCTCAGCGCATCTATTTCCTAACACGCCAGTCGTGATGCTGTGATGTGCATTGTACAGCCCAGATTTGCTGACCTCCAATATCCTTCCTCCTACAGTGGCACACCCCTCTGTGGTTGACATGTATCTCGTGTAGGCCACTCCTCGGTGTAGTACCGCTACGCCGTTTGCACCATCCTTACGCCGGCGCCGTTTTTGCGATTCACTATTATCTGCCTCATTTGCATGGAATTGACTACTAATACATGGTTCTGGCGCGGACACCGCCACCACTCCTTGACAACCATTGCGCTGGGGTTGCAGCTTTACATACATACTATGGTGTGTGGTGGCTGTGCAGCTGATTTGTGTTCTACTGCTCTTTTAGGACATTGTCATATTATTTCATTGCTTTGCAACTTCTGTGCACATATCCGGGGGGTCTGCTGTTCTTTCTACGTGCGTGTCATTTATGTCATTTTCTACATTTTGTGCATATTTTCTTTGGACATTCTCGGTGCCTTTCCACATTGGCATATTGCACCTATATGATACCTGACTTTGACAGCCTTCCGTTACTCCTCCGGTATGTTTGGGTAAATGTAAACCATTTTTTTTGGTTTACATTGCCGTGCCCTTACGCTACGCCTGCGCCGCCGTGGATCGCTATTTGCCCTCATTTGCATGGTGCTATACCGCACACAGTGTGTTTTGCATACCTACGCCGGGGCGGAGACGGTCCGGCGCACGCCGGTAGTGCACGTGGGATTCATTCATACCTGAATCGCTAAGCAGCCATATTTGGCGTTATAACGCCGACGCTATGCTGGCGCCTGGCGCAAGGTTCATGAATCCCAGGGAATATTAATCACTGCAACCTTATGTTATGCTATACAGCTTTCTATCCACGTCAGTTTTAAGCAAGACCATTGGAGGAATAAAATGCATACGGATGAAAAGGCCTAAGTCACCCCCCTCTCTCAATATAGTATGAAAATTTTAAAGAAATAAACATATATACTTAGCAAGTGCAACAGTAACTGCAGCTGTAAACACCACCAAGACTTGATAACAATACACTCATTGTTCCCACATATACATAAGCATTTTCATACATTTTTAGTTCAACAAAGATTTAATAAAAATACAACTTACTGATACTAATGACTTGAATTATGTGTAATACTGTGTGTAGATTTACTGTGTGTAAATTGACATCTGCACTCTACTGATAGTAACACAATAAGTAGTTTAATAAATTTGAAGTGTCTGCCTGATAAAGATTGGTTGCAAAATTGTACTGAAAGTAATTTAGTCCTTCTATCACCGTTCTTTATAAATACCTTTGGAGTTATATACACAGTAATGAAATTAGTTAAAGACAGAAAACAGCCTTTATTACCAGATATTTCTATGTATTAATGGCAAGGACCATTCTTTATAAATACCTTTGGAGTTATATACAGTAATGAAATTAGTTAAAGACAGAAAACAGCCTTTATTACCAGATATGTCTATGTATTAATGGCAAGGATTTTCTTCATACTTACCAGCACCCACCACCAATCAGGTAAGTCTTGTAGGTTGTTTTCTGCTTTTACGTGTGTAACATTTTATGGATGTTTTAATTATTATTCAACCCAGAAAGCCTGATGCTTAGATAAATGTTTATAATATTTCTATCTATCTATCTATCTATCTATCTATCTATCTATCTATCTATCTATCTATCATCTGTCTATCTATCCATCTATCTATCTATCTATCTATCTATCTATCTATCTATCTATCTATCTATCTATCTATCTATCTATCTATCTATCTATCCATATGTTGTTATGAGGAGAGCATACCTGTGCATACCAGCCAGACATGTAATATCACTTCATAGAACAATGATATAAATACCTATACGTATTTATATATATATATATATATATATATATATATATATATATATATATATATATATATATACATACATATATATATATATATATATATATATATATATATATATATCTATATATACACCCGCGGTGGTGGTGCTGCAGTAGCGTTGCCGCCTCACAGTAAGACGCTGTCCAGTTCGATTCTCAGCTAGAGTGTCTTCTGCATGGAGACATGCGTGAATGGGCGTACCTTCGTTGAAGGTTGTGTGTCAGGGCTGGTAACTCTGCACATAAAAATCAACTACCAATCATTAGCGGACCGGAATTCCGCTGTGGCGACCCCTAACCGGGAAAAGCCAAAAGACACAAACAAAAAATATATATATATATATATATATATATATATATATATATATATATATATATATATATATATATATATATATATATATATATATATATATAAAACACACACACACACACACACACACACACACACACACACACACACACACACATACACACTGCACACACACACACACACACACACACACACACACACACACACACACACACACACACACACACACACACACATATATATATATATATATATATATATATATATATATATATATATATATATATATATATATATATACAAACACACACACACACACACACACACACACACACACACATATATCTATATAGTTTCATAGTTTCATAGTATAGTACTAGGCTATCTGCCCTGGGGCATTTGTAAGCCTAGCCATAGTGATGTGGCTTTTGCCACCCCATGAAATGGTACAAAAAATGTACAGAATAAATTTAGAATACTGTGCCTCTGCCTACTAGTGACACAATGAAGGTCCCCTTATATAATAGAATTAGTTTACTGTGCCCCTGTCTAGCAGTGACACAGATGTGACCCCTGGGGTAAACTTACGATCTCCCATCCACTCATCAAGATTTCTCTTGAAGAGAGTCAGTGAGGGGCTCTGCCTAATATGAACTGGGATCTTGTTCCAAAGCATGGGAAGCCTCTGGGTTATGAATCTATCCCTCCAGCATGTCCTATTCATACTTGTGGCGAGGTTTAAGTCTTTAGCTCTCATGGTCCTGATGGATTTGGATTTTTTGAGGTGGAGCATGTCCATCAGATCCTGATTGGACATGGCCTTGTACGTCAGGCAGAGATCACCTCTGAGCAGGCGGTATGCTACTGAATAGAGCTGAAGTTTCTTTAGTCTGGCAGAATAAGACATATGTTGGAGACCCTTGATCGTCTTGGTGAGGTACTTTTGTGGTCTCTCCAGCTGTTGCAAATGCCAGGTGAGGTACATACCAAATGGGGCATTGTACTCAATCATGGGTCTGATGAGGGAGGAATATAGGGGTACAATGACATCCTTGGATCTGGATGTGAATCCCTTCATGATGAGGTGTGCAAGGTAGAATGTTTTTCTAACCACTTTGGCAACGTGGGTGTCAAATGAGAGGTCACTGTCGACTTGGGTCCCTAGGTCTCTGATTACTTTTTTGGTACTCAGTGGGTTGCTGTCTATGTGATATTTTGTGGGTACTTTGTTTTTCCCAAAAGGGATATGTGTATATATATATATATATATATATATATATATATATATATATATATATATATATATATTATATAAATTACATATAAGCAGCTCCCTCAGTCAGCTTCACCAATCTCCCGTTCAGTTGGAGTGAATTATACTCAATTTCCTCATCAGCTACATAATGAACACAAAAACAGCATGGTTGTCTGTCTCAGATTTTTCTTCATTAATATTTCTGACATGATTACTTATAGTGTTCAGCAAGACATTTAAATTATTCTTCAGCATACTTAGCATGTGCTCTTAATTCTTTAAACTTTGATTTTCATTTTCAAAATGTTTTCATTTCGTAAGCATGGAAACAATAAAGCCCATATAATCATACAGTCATTACACCTAATCCATCTGTGTTAATGTTTCTTCTTTAATGTAAGTTGAAACAATAAGAGTGCGTCTTTCTTCAGACTGTTGCACTTTTCAATACATGCACATCCTGTTTGTTTGAGGGATGGGTGTTTTTCTGGAATGTTAGCAGACACTGTGTAGGTTCTACTTTCCTCTATGTTTTACATTCTTAAGTTGCATTTTAAGTAATATTCTATGAATGTTCTTTAGACAACGCAGTTTTACCTTACCCAAAAAGGCAGAATATGTATACACATAAACATGTAACAATTGAAAGGGAGTTTTAACATCCTTCCGAATCAACATTCATTAAACAAAACATAATTGCGTTTACAGTTAGATGCAGTACACATGGCATGGTGTGATTTGATAAGTTGCTACTTTATAAGTGTAAGCATATATGGAGATTATGTAGAGATGTATATAGAAGTAATAAAACTGGACATCTCTCATTAAAATATGTGCTGATTGTTCACTTGCTACTTTAATCCCAAACCCTCCCCCAACCTCCACTCTGAATAGGGTGTGTCAGCTGAATGGGTTCAGCCATCCTCAATGTACAATTACTATTATATAACCCAATAACAAGGAAAGTACCCTAGACTGGATACTCGTCAATATCCATCTTCAATCTTATAAATCAGGCACTTTGCCTGATACCTAAGTGACCACTGTCTCACCTATGTAATCAAGCTCAAAGTAGACTGCTCCTACCATCCCACCTGTAGAACATTAAGAAACAACAAGAATTTTATTCTCACCAAGTTTCAAAATGAACTTATGGCATGCAAGTGGTCAGTACTAAAAAGTCTCCCTCTAGATGAAGCAGTAGCATACTTTAGCACCAAATTCCTTGCTATTCTTAACTCCCATACTCCCAGCTGCTCTATTAGAACCAAAGTTAATATTGCACCATGGTTTTCTAAAGATACCAAAACCAAAATTTCACTCAGAAATAAAGCATGGGCCACCTACCAAAAAACAAAAGCCCCACTTGAGTACCCCTGCATTACCAGGCTATAATTCATACCACACCTTTCGGCCACCTAACCTGGACCGAAACACTAAAGGCGGAGGCGTGTCCATATTCATTAAGGATATCCACACCTCCAGGCTAGCTGCTCAGCATAATGCATCCGAGATTATCCAAGTGCAACTAACTTTGGGCAAGACTGCAATCCAAATTGTAGCTTGCTACAGATCCCCCAACATGCCCCAGGACTCCCACTCCTCATTTTTTGATACACTGGAAAATATTAGGGTACAACCTAACACCCTAATAATGGGCGATTTCAACTACCTTACCATTAACTGGGAAAACTACTCATGTACCAACTCTTGTGCTCAACGTTTTCTGGAATTCATAAATTTCAATGCCATGGATCAACTCATCCACACCCCCACTAGGGGCAGCAATATCCTAGACCTGGTTATTATCAACATGGGCAACCAGTGCTCCACACCAGAGGTCAATTCTTCGTTGGTCAGATCCAACCACAATCTAATCACCCTAGACATCCACATCCCTCCCCCACCCCCCATTAGGGAAACCACAGTAAAAAATTTCTCCAAAGCCAACTTCATGCTTCTTAAGACAGAAGTGACAAACTTCACGACACCTATTCTGATGGACAATAGAGGCATGACTGCTGAATCCTACACAAATGCACTTTATAAGCACTTACACGAGTGCATGGATCGTGCAATCACTAACAGAACCGAGATGCTATCCTCCAAAAAAAAGGAAGCCAATCTGGTGGTCCCCTGCCATAAAAAACTCTACAACAGAAGAAAGAAACTGTTGCAAAAAAGAGTAAAATCCCATGATTGGAGAAACTCCTTGGTCAGCCTCAGTAAGAAGCTGAGATCCCTCATAAAATCCTCCAAAGCTAGTTATGCAAACAAAATCGCCACTGACTCTAAAGACAACCACAAAGCATTCTATAGCTATGTCAAGAATCTCAGTGGCAACACTCAGATCTGCTCTGAGTTACAGCACAATGGCACTAAATATACAGAACCAACTGATATTGCCAACATCATGGCAGATAGGTTCAGTGCTAACTTTACCCCCCTGTCATTCCCTAAAGGGCCCGTCTCTATACCAGAAGAATGCAACGTTCCTGCAATCACGGCTGTATAGGTAAAAAACACACTATCCAAAACCAAGAACACAGCATCCATGGGACCTGACAACATCCCAGGCTGTATTCTACATGAACTACAGAACGAACTGGCACCCCACCTAAGTATCATGTTCAATCATAGCCTCACCTCAGGCTATGTGCCCACTGAATGGTGCACAGTGACAGTTATCCCACTCCACAAAGGGGGAGCCACCACAGACCCCAGAAACTACTGCCCCATTAGCCTAATGAGCCTGGTCTGCAAGGCTATGGAATGTATCATCATGGAACTTATAAACAATGACATTGGTAATCTTCAAACTCAAGACCCCACCCAGTTCGGGTTTGTAAAAGGCAGATCATGTCTCCCAAACCTGATAGACTTCTCTGAAGCAGTCACCAAAGGCGTAGATGAGGGTAAGGTGGTTCACACAGCCTATCTAGATCTCGCCAAGGCTTTTGACACCATCCCCCACTCTGGAATTATAGATAAACTCACTACACTAGGTATAAATCCCTATGTCACAAGATGGGTTGCCAACTGGCTCACTGACAGAACCCACACTGTGAAAGTAGCAGACTCCAAATCCAACTTCAGACCAGTGACAAGTGGAGTACCACAGGGTTCAGTCCTGGGTCCTTTCCTGTTTGGTATCTACTTCTCTGAAGTACAGGCCAACACAGAAGGTCTTTGGCTAATGAAGTTCCCAGATGACTGCAAACTAGGAGCCATAATCAAAACTCCAAAAGATGTGGACATCCTTCAAAAGGGCCTCGCTGAGACAGATGCCTGGTGTCAAAGCCATGGCCTCAAGCTCAATGCCAGAAAGTGCATTGTCATCCTTTTTGGTAAAAACTCTTACCCATGAACTACCACATAGTCTACTTAATGCCAAAAGTGTGATAAGAGACCTTGGGGCACAGGTGGACAGTAGTCTCTCCTTTGATAATCACATCGCCACAGTAGTCAGAGAATCCTTCTACATGACACACCTCATCACAAAAGGTTTCTCATCCAGGAAAAAAGAGGTCATTGTTCCCCTCTACTCGTCACCCATTAGACCCATTATAGAGCACAATGCCCCTTTTGGTATGTACCTCACAAGACATCTACAACAACTGGAAAGGCCACAGAAATACCTCACAAAGAGGATTACCAGCCTCAAACAGATGCCCTACTCAGACCATCTAAAAAAACTGCAGCTTTACTCCATCGCATATCGTCTACTCAGAGGCGGTCTCTGTCTAACACACAAAGCTATGTCAAACCCAGAGCTTTTATGAGCTACATGCTCTAGGGACCTAAACCTTGTCACCACAATAAACAGAACATGCTGGAGGGATAGATTCCTGTCCCAGAGACTTTCCATATTCTGGAACAAACTACCTATCTATATCAAGCAAAGCTCCTTATTAGAACTCTTCAAGAAAAATCTTGATGATTGGATGGGAGATAGGAAATTCACCCCGGGGATCACTTCTGTGGCTCTGCTCAACAGTGGTACAGGAAAATAATTTTCTTGGGTGGCGAAAGCCAGGGTACCTTTGGCTAGGCTTATATAGGCCCTAGGACCAATAGCCTAGTACCTACCTATGAACCTATGAACTAAGATTCAGACAGCTAAGGAATGACACCAAAAAATCCATAACCTTAGGAAAAAAGAACCACTACTACCATCTACTGCAAAAACACCAAAACAAACCTAAAAAGTTCTGGGCAGGAATAAACAAATTACTCCACCCAGGCAAACCGCCACTCCACCCCCCTCAGCTTCCCAACAAAAATCCCTAGTAGACATTGCTAATACTTCTTCAATTGCTAATAACAGCTTCTTCACAGAGACTATCCAGTCTCTAGCCAGCCAACTCCTCCAAATGGCTCTAATTCTAATGTAGCCACACCCAGTACCCAAACATACTTTACCTTCCAACCTGTTCCTATTCACCTTATTCATGCCCTTCTTAAGAAACTAAGATGCACCACCCTGGCTGCCGACCTCCTCCCAGCAGATTATCTGCAAAAGGCTGCTGACACCATAGCATACCCCATCTCAATCTTGATCAACAGAGCTATATCTGAAGCTACCGTACCCACTATATGGAAAATCTCCAGTGTCATACTTCTACATAAAGGAAGCGGTTCTACTGAACTGTCAAACTTTAGACCTATAGCTATTCTGTCACCTCTAGCTAAAATTACGGAGAAGTGTATACACATACAGCTCATGCACTACCTCACACAGAACAAACTGTTGTCCAACTTTCAGCATGGCTTTAAGCCACACCACAGTACTACTTCTGCCCTCCTCTCTTTCTCTAACGTCATTAACCACAACCGCAATAATAACAAACTATCCTCAGCACTCTTTCTAGATCTATCCAAGGCTTTTGACATGGTTGACCGCAAAATGCTTATAAATACCTTGAAGGTCTTCTCCTGAAACAACCATGCACTCCAGTGGTTTCAATCCTACCCGAAGGGCAGGTAACAGGCAGTCCTGTGGCAGGACAAGCTATCTTCTCACCTGCCCATCACATTAGGAGTCCCCCAGGGCTCGATACTAGGACCCCTTCTTTTCTCCATCTTTATCAATGACCTTCATTCAGTCATCCCAGATGCTACATGCATTTAATATGCAGATGACTCCACCTTGATTTGATCTGACACCTCACCAGCTACTTTATTCACATTAACCCAAAATACCTTCAATACAATGGAGAAATGGCTCTCCAATCAACATCTAATCTTAAACCCCAACAAAACTAAGTTGCTCCTCTTCTCCTCCACATGCAGGACCCCCCTGCCATCCTTCAACATAACCGCTAACAATGGCACTATCATCTCCCCAGAAGCCCAAACTAAACTACTGGGTGTCATAGTTGATAACAACCTAAAGTTTGATGTGCATATCAATCAAACTATCAAAACCATTAATAAAAAAACTTGGCTCTTTTTATAGAATCAAACCTTTTCTTACCCCACTTGCTAGAACTGCAATTGCCCGTTCCCATCTGCTATCAAATCTTTTCTATGCCTCACCTCTATTCTCCAACTTAAACAAAACAGATCTTAATAAACTATCATCCTGCTATAACCACATTGCCAGATTTGCTACTGGCACAGCCTACCGGACACACCACTGTCAGAACCTAAATCGCCCAGGATGGCTTGAACTGCCAAGCCTACTGCAGTTCAACCAGTTAACAGTGGCACTTAAAGTCCTTTACCAACCAGAAAATACACCTGCACTAAAAAATATTATCAGCCCCTACACCAGCACCCGGCTACTGCAATCATCCACTAGACTCCTAGTTCAAACATACAAATCTAACTACTCAGCTGGAGACTCTCTGTTTGCCAACTCTGTGGAAAAACAATGAACAGACTCCCAGCTGACTTGACCCTAGAACCCTCACTAACTCGATTCAAAAACAAACTCAAGAAATACTTCAAAACTCATTGGTTATGTCCTTGCACTAACCCCGACTAGTGACCTCTCTATTTCTTGGGTGCCTTACCTTTAACTACTTCTAACATTTTTCTACCACTCCATTTCAGGAAGGGTCAATTGTATAACTGTTGCTTAACGAGTCTTAAACCTGAATGTAATGTTATGTATGTTTGACTTTGAAAATAATGTTATGTTTTGTAAAGTGTTTTATAATAAGTTAGTACTATATGTTCTAAATGCTGGTATTGCTTATGACTGTAATCTGCTTGAAACTAGCATTTACTAAATCTTCAATGTGTATTATTATCTTGGAGTTTTTCTCCCTGGGCCTCAGCTGAAAATGGACATATATCCAGTTGGACCATCCCCGAAAACAAATGTAAAATAAATGAAATAAATCAATAAATAAATATTGTGGAAGAAGTGACTGCCACACAATTAGCATGCTCATAAATATTTTCTGGCCTATACAAACACAATCCCTTCTTTACAAATATTATTTGCATGTAGTTCAACTAATAACTAAGCTAATACCTACCATACATAAAATTACATGGAAATGCATGTTTTGTTATTTTGTATTAATACACACATGTATATATATATATATATATATATATATATATATATATATATATATATATATATATATATATATATATATATATATATGAGAAATAACTGTGAGTATACTTATGCAGATGTACATCTTTGTTTTATACCTACATATATTTCCTTATTCTTACGTATTCATTTATATTTATTCAGGTATTATAGAGAAGATAACTAATTTAGGTATAAACCCTTTTATCACCCACTGGATAGCCACTGTCTCACTGATAGGACCCAGGAGGTCAAAATAGGTGAGGTCACCTCCACCAAAAGACCAGTCACTAGCAGAGTACCCCAGGGATCTGTACTGGCCCACTCCTTTTGGCATCTGTTTGTCTGAAATGGAAGCAAATGCCGAAGGTTTATGGCTGACTAAGTTTGCAGTTGATTAAAATCTGGGGATTATCATTGACTCCCCTGCAGACACTAGCATTCTTCAAAAAGGTCTTTCTCTGACTAATAAATGATGCCAAAGCCATGGTCTTAAACTCAGTGCTAAGAAATGTATAATTGCACCCTTTGAGAAGTCAACCATCCTGGCTAATTATTATGTTAATAATACACCCCTGAGAGTTGACTCAATGGTCAGGGATCTGGGAATGCACATAGACAATAGCCTTTTTTTGACCACTAAATGGCCCCAGTGGTAAGATAATCATTGTTTATGTTGCGAAACTTATAAGTAAGGGCATGACAACTAGGTCCAAAGGAGTCATTTACCTACTGTACTCCACCCTTCTCAAAACAATCAGAGTACAATGCTCCTTTTGGTATGTACCTGACAAGGCATATGCAGCAACTAGAGTGACTGCAGAGGTTTCTTACAAAAAGAATACAAGGTGTAACAAACCTGCCTTATGCAGAGCACCTTCAAGTCCTTTCCCTCTGCTCAGTCTCCTATAGATTGCTAAGGAGTGATCTATGCCTGGCTTACAAGGCATCCCCAAACCTCACACTTATGTATCTCCTACATATCGTTAAGTCAAACAGTACCAAAAATACAAAGTCTAGGGACCTGAATTTTGTCTGTGACTATTTATTTATTTATTTATTTATTTGACATTTGTTTACCGGGAGTGTCCGACTGGAACAGAGCCCATTTTCAGAGAAGGCCCAGGAAGAAATGCTCCAAGGTAAGTTACATAAACTTAAAGATGTACAGAAGGTTACAATGTATGACAAAACATCGTACATTTTACATAAGGTTACAATGTATGACATAACAGCTTACACTGTTACATGAGGTTAGAATGTGCGACAAAACAGCATACATTGTTACATGAGATTACAATGTATGACAAAACAGCTTACATTGTTACATGAGGTTACAATGTATGACAAAACAGGTTACATTGTTACATGAGGTTACAATGTATGACAAAACAACTTACATTGTTAAATGAGGTTACAATGTATGACAAAACAGCTTACATTGTTACATGAGGTTACCATGTACGGCAAAACAGGTTACATTGTTACATGAGGTTACAATGTATGACAAAACAACTTACATTGTTACATGAGGTTACAATGTATGACAAAACAGGTTACATTGTTACATGAAGTTACAATGTACGACAGCACAGCTTACATTGTTACATGAGGTTACAATGTACGACAAAACAGCTTATATTTCCATGTAGATATAAAGCTGTGTAAAACAAAATTACATATACAAGTTTAACTAAGTTTTTATTATACAGCAAATAATATCAGTGTAAATAAAGTTTCACAAAGTTTCACACACTAGTTTAACTAATTTTCCTATGCAGAAGTATACAGTGATCAGCTATAAGGGATTATATATAGGCAATAGAAGTAAAGAAGAGCTAAAGAGAAGTAGAAAGGGGGAAAGGTGTAATGGTTGATCAGGAGTGGGGCATAGAGAGGAGTAGATGGATTTAGTAGTGTGAGACAGGCATAACAAACTTGCCTTATGACTTAAACAAAACTTGCTGGAGAGACAGATATATGTCCCAGAGCCTGACCCTCCTATGGAACAGGCTTCTAATCTATGTGAAGTTAAGTTTGCCTTTTAATCAGTTTAAGAGCAACTTAAACCAGTGGATGGGGAATAGGAAATTTACACCTGGCCTGGCACCCTTGTCCCTTATGGACAGAAGTAGCTTATAAATGGCTGGCTTGCAATGTCCTATTTGAATACCGGACATCATTATTCTTCTTGGAAATCTTGGCTAGGCTTAGAAAGCCCCCCCCTCCCACCACACAGCTCATCAGCCTCATAACAATGTATGAATATATAAATCTAATTGTATTTATACATAAAAGTACATTATCACAAAAACATTCCATAATTGTACAAAGATGCACTTCTGTATACAGGTATATTTATGTCTACTTATGCATTACAATTATATTTAGATAGAGATTTGCAGCTATAGATACGTCTCTTTTAGCATATACCTTCAGTTATGCAATATTTCTATAGTATGTTTTCAAACCAGCATTTAATTTGATTAAAAAAATAGAAATACTTACTATAGCACTCTGGCCTTCTCAGTGTCACCTGATCTACCCACTCAGCCAGCTGGTCAGTCACTCAGGCCTACACTTCTGTAGTCATCATACCTGTATCGGCATGGGGGGGCACAGTGGGTGATACCTGTCAAGAATGAAAGGTGCTCATCCAACTCCTGCCAGATGTCAATTTTCTTTCAGTTTGATCCACAGACACAAAAGTCAGTATTATCCAGGTATGAATCCCTAAGAAGGTGGAGCATTATTTCATCAGTATTATCCAGGTATGAATCCCTAAGAAGGTGGAGCATTATTTCATCAGTATTATCCAGGTATGAATCCCTAAGAAGGTAGAACATTATTTCATCAGTGTTATCCAGGTATGAATCCCTAAGAAGGTAGAGCATTATTTCATCAGTATTATCCAGGTATGAATCCCTAAGAAGGTAGAGCATTATTTCGGTCTCCTTGTCAGACCAGCTGACAGCTTGTCCTCATACCTTCTTCACAGGTGCTGCCATCATTGGAAAAGCCAGTACCAGAATGAGGAATGTAAGTACAGGGCTCTGGTTCACAGGTATGGAACCACACCCTCTACATTGTGACATAACCATAAAAAATTACCCTGTCAGATCATTATTAATGGAATTGCTTCTACAGGCAAGTTTGGTTTTACCAAATTTCGTTTTCACATACATAATTTTTTAATGCAATACTTGCACATTTACTTTCCATGGTGAATAAAAATCCTTTATGAAATTGTGACTTTTTAAGCTGCTTAAACTTCTGTGAGTTACTTTTGTTATTTTTATGTGAATAGCAAAACTTCTGGTCATGAATGAATTCTTTGTTTAAGTTTGCCCTTTTCAGTATTGCATCAGTATAAATAATTTCTAGTTGATGACATTTTTGCTTTACTGCATAAATGTATATCACTGTGCATGTCATTATGAATTGAAGTACTGAGTGATTTTAGGTAAGGTGTATCACAGTACAGAGCAGAGCTGTTGATTTTATATACTTCATGAATGTGCAGACTCAATCAGATCTGACTCCATTTGCATTTTTCTGATCATAGTGAATTTTTTGGAATTAGTAGGATTGTTCCAGAATTCACGCAGACAGTTGAGGTGTGCTGGGGACTGCTGCAGAGTCTACTCTGCAGTAATTACATTCATAACTAAGTTCACGAGGTGCACTTATGTTGATTGGTGAATTATGAGTTAATTACTACTGTGATTCATAGCCAGAGGAATAAAAAACTAACATTTGCAAAGAATGAACATAAATGCCCCAGAGTTTACACAGATCATTTGTAGACTGCCATATTACTTACAAACCCTTGGGATAAGCAGAAAATGCTTTAGGAAATTTCAAATTTATTCAAGTAAGAAAATAATAAAAACAATAGATATTACTTGAAAGCAGTTAATATTGATTTTAGATAACATAGTTTACTAGCTATTATTTCTGTTTTACAGATCTGAGAGTGAGATGGGAAATAATTCATGTATTTATTCATGTCATAAGTGTCACTTATTAAGGGGAGTTTATGACAGAAGCACTAAAATTGTATGGAAATAATTGCTATGTGAAAAGTATTTTGGAAATTATTTTTGGAGCATTTATTGATTATGATACACAAGATATAAGAACATATGTTGAAGTGTTTGACGTCTGATATACCTCATTTTAACCAATGTATCGTTTGTCAGGACATGTGTGGCTTTAATGGGTGATTTCTGACTGTCAGTCATGAATGAACATGGCAGTATGAATACAGTAAAGTGGTAGGGAAGGATAAACATGTGTTAGTGATTACATAAGATGACAGTGCAAATGATAAGTAGTTGCTGCATTACTATGCATTTGTTGATGATGTACAGGTTATTACAATGTGACTTTATATGGTTGAATCTGGACTTGCAGTATGTATGTGTTGTGTCAACATACATGTTTTTGTATTCAGATCTTTAATTTGGTTCTGATGAAACAAGCCATGCATACATGGTTAACTTGCTTGGCTGATGAGTGGATTAAAAGTTTCAGTATATGACTTTGGTACGTTGTTTCAGGTAAATTAATAATGCAGCACCAGGATACCAGACAGCAAAAAGCCAGCTTTAGCTACAAAGAGAACTAAATCCTCATGGCAGCCCTTAGGACAGATAGCAAACACCTTTTTGGAAAAGGGGGACCCAATCAAGCGGAGAGGACAAATCATGAAACCAGGCAGTTATGGATATAAATGCTGTTGGTGGAAGGAAACAAAGATTAACACAGTGCAAGAAGAGGGATATGGCAGGAAGTGCAAGGTCCAAGGCAAGGCAGAATGCAATTGCCAGTGGCTGTCTGAGAAGGAGCCTCCAACAATTATTCCTTTAACACCTGATGACGAATGGCTCCTCTCCATTTGTGAGGATGATTATGAAACAGATGATAATGACACTGGAATATTCAGAGGTGGTGCTCACACTGGCTGTAACCCACTTCTGCAGTATCAAAAGACATCTGCTCAGGAAGGTTAGATTCCCAACAGTAGCACACATACACACACGCACACACACACACACACACACACACACACACACACACACACACACACACACACACACACACACACACGCACACACACACACACACACACACACACACACACACACACACACACACACACACACACACACACACACACACACACACACACACACACACACACACACAAACACACACACACAAGAAGGATGAAATGCTATAATTAAATGTAACACAAGATAATTACTATTAACAGGTGAACCATCCAATATAGCACATAATTGCATTAATGACCATGTTGTGCATGGTAAGTGTCCTCTGCAATGCATTACGCACCATACAGTAGTGCATCCCACCATCTGAGTAGTGATGTGTTCAGTTCATTGTTTATAGAGTTGGCAAATGAAACAAACATTTCCTGTGTACAAATAAATTTAGAGGATATCAGCAGTAGAATGTCTGATGATGATGATGATGGTGATGATGATGATGATGATGATGATAACATAGTTATCCTTATGAGACAGCCTGAGGAAAGTGGCACACAATCCCGAAATTTAATAGCAGGATCTCACACCCCGCAACATGTCAGTAACTCAGCAAGAAGTGACAGTGCATCACTAGTAACTGTGCAGGAAGTGACAATGCATCACTGGTAACTGTGCAGGAAGTGACAGTGCATCACCAGTAACAGTGCAGGGAGTGACAGTGCATCACTAATAACTCTGCGGGAAGTGACAGTGCATCACTAATAACTCTGCAGAAAGTGACAGTGCATCATTAATAACACTACAGGTAGTGACACTGCAGCACTAGCAACTGTGCAGGAAGTGACAGTGCATCACCAATAACAGTGCAGGGAGTGACAGTGCATCACCAGTAATGGTGCAGAGAGTGACAGTGCATCACTAGTAACTCTGCAGGAAGTGACAGTGGATCACCAGTAACAGTGCAGGGAGTGGCAGTGCATCATCAGTAACAGTGCAGGTAGTGGCAGTGCATCATCAGTAACAGTGCAGGGAGTGGCAGTGCATCATTAGTAACACTGCAGGAAATTACAGTACATCACCAGTAACAGTGCAGGGAGTGACAGTGCATCACTACTAACACTGCAGGAAGTGACAGTGCATCACCAGTAACAGTGCAGGGAGTGACAGTGTATCACCAGTAATGGTGCAGGGAGTAACACTGCATCACTAGTAACTATGCAAGAAGTGAAAGTACATCACCAGTAACAGTGCAGGGAGTGACAGTACATCACCAGCAACAGTGCAGGGAGTGGAAGTGCATCACTAGTAACTCTGCAGGAAGTGACAGGGCATCACTAGTAACGGTGCAGGAAGTGACAGTGCATCACTAGTAACTCTGCAGGAAGTGACAGTGGATCACTAGTAAGAGGGCAGGGAGTGACAGTGCATCATCAGTAACAGTGCAGGTAGTGACAGTGCATCACTACTTGCACTGCAGGTAGTGACAGTGCATCACCAGCAACAGTGCAGGGAGTGACAGTGCATCACTAGTAACACTTCAGGAAGTGACAGTGCATCACAAAGTCAAGCACAGGCTGACATCACAGTGCAGGCTTACAGGATGAAAACACATGCACCACAGGAACACCTTAATGATGATATCAAAAACTCAGATGCAGCAGTGTCCATAGTGACACTTTTACAAAGAGGTGTCCTCATTTGCACATTTCTGAATCACAGTTAGTACAATGATGTTCAGATCACTGCTGATCTGCACATTGCAGTAGTAAACTTTTTCTCATGTTATGCATTGGCATTTCTCCCAGTCACTCTCCAAAACACCAATACCAAAACACAAACAAGCTTACACACACACACACACACACACACACACACACACACACACACACACACACACACACACACACACACACAGTGTTTATAGTTTTCCCCAACTTATGTGTCATCCCATAATTTCCCCCACCCCTAAGCCCCCTTACCAATGTTGGTGCCATTATGGCTTTTAAGTGTAGACTAATTATTGGTATCTAGTGTTTCCCTCCACCATGGTCTCCATGCAGATAGTGCCATTATGGCATGGATACATAGAATAATTCCTGGTGTCTAGTGTTCGCCCAACCCCTGGATGCCCGTATTGCAGTCACTGCTGTTATGGCACTAAAATGTCAAGTAAACCCTAATGTCTAGTAGCCACCCACGTCCCCTGATCCACACATACTCCTCTCTGGTTAGGTCATTGAGCATGGCCAAACCATGGTGGAGCTGGCCATGCCTAAATGATTTCTTACATCTCTCAGCATGTAGATGCCTTCCTGCAGGCAGTTCCAGGGTAAGGAGCACATAGATAATTAGGATGTGCCTCTCCCCCAAACAGCCTCATTAGCATTATGCACTGCCACAGAGCCAGCTCTGTGGGGTGCTGCATGTCTTCCTGCTGAATACCGAAAGGTTACTTTGTGTATATGTCATGGTTACTTCATGAATCCCCCCCATGGTGTTCTGTCACTGCAACTTGATTTTTCCTAATTGTTCTGTGCTGCCTCAATACCCAACTGCCCTAAACACTCATCCCAGCCATTGTCATACATGATTACTGACTGTCATTCTGAATGGACAGTCTGCATCAAAGTTGTTATAACCCACCACATCAAACATAAAATGTATATCTGCTATCACTTTTCTAGTTTACAAAATAAATATATTAAAAAACACAAAAATAAACTGTGAAAATGTATGCCTGCCATCATCGTGAACATTCATCATCATCAACTCCTGTTTTTCATTTTCTTCATGGGGTTGGGGTGTTGTGTCGACTGTCACCATCTATCTCTCTCTCTATTCAGTGCCATTGTCCTACCTTCCTTGGCAGTCATATGCGACTGTCACAGGTCTTCTCTTACAAAATCCTTCCACCTCTTTGCTTGACACCCTCATTTACTCCTGTCTTCTCCTGTCTGCCCCAATCTCTTCTTCACTGGATTTTCTTCTGCTTTCCTGCACACATTCCCAAACCACCATAGTCTGTTCTCTTTGGCCTTTTCTGCAATTGGAGCTACTTGGGATTAAGCACTGATACCCTCATGTCTTCATCTATCCCACAGTGTGCATCCTACTGCCCATCTCAGGCAGTTCATCACCATCACCTCTATTTCATCAACTGCTCTGCCTTTACTGCCCAGATTGCTATACCATACAGTAGTACTGGTTGCATCACTGTTTTCTACACCTTATTTTTCAGCTTCTTTGGCATTCTTCTGTCACGCACTACATCTAACACTCTGTGCCTGTTGGTAGCAGCCCCTTTGATTTTAGCTTTGATCTCCTCATTAAGACTTCCCTTCTCCTCAACCACCCCTCCCAGATACTGAAAGCTGTTCACCTGTTTTACTGTTTTCTGTTCTGTCTCACTTCTGAGCCTCTTCTAATTTCCTCGGTTTGCTGACATTGCAACTGACTTATCTGTACCCAGTTTCATCCCATGTATCTTCAGTTTTGCATTTCATTCCTCTCTCCTTCACTGAAGTTCTGCCTGTAATGCCACATCGCCTGCATACAGCAACTTTGCTGATCCGTCCCCTCTGATCTGTCAGTGTAGTCTATCACCAGTATGAACAGAAATGGGTTCACAGCTGAACCCTGGTGCACACCCACTCCTACTGGAAACTTCTGTATGAGACTGAGCACTGCCCATACTTGAGTCATTGGCTCCTTGTACATAGCTTGCACTAATTCTACCAATGTTTCTGGGACTCTGGACCACCCCATGACTGCCCAAATCAGCTTTCTTGGGAGTTTGTCATATGCTTTCACCATGTCTAGAAATGCACAATTGGACTGTTTCCTCATCTCTAGCTTCTGCTCAAGTATCTGTCTCACTGCAATCACTGGTTTGGTTGTGCTGCATCCTGATCTGAATTTGAAATGTAAACAAAATAACAAGTTATCCTACTGCCAAGAGAGACTCACAAACAAGCAATAACTGAAGAAAAAAACTAATGTGAGTCTACCAAACGGTGCAAACATACAAAGCCACAAGAAGGAAAGTAAAACGACTACATTTATTAAAAAGGTTAGTGCTTTCGCGGGTTTACCGCTTCTTCAGACCAAATGTAATGTTCTTTGCAAGCATATAAGCAACCTGGGCTTAATAGTGGTGTTTCTCTTAAGCCAGCTTTATTGGGAAGGCGGTGACTAAGTTAGAGTTATTTTGATTGATTGCTTTAGTTTATTCATGCTTTGATACGATTTCCTATGTTGTATTTTAAATTTGTGTCTTCTTATTGTATTTTACATTTGGTCTGAAGAAGCGGTAACCGTGTAAAAGAGCTAACCTTTTTAATAAATTTAGTCGTTTTACTTTCCTGTTTGTGACTTCCTATGTTTGCACCATGTTAATAGACTCACATTAGTTTTTTCTTCTGAATCTGAAATGCTCATCTCCCATCTTATTTTCTACTACACTGAATATGTGTTTATCAATTATCCTCTCCAGAACTTTCATGCAGTGTGACAGCAGTTTAATTTTTTTTCAATATTTTTTCTTTTTCTTTTACAATTATATATGACACAAAAAACATTTTGATCTTTACAACATGACCATAGGAATATGTTATGCATTAGTGTTAATACCATAAGGTGTAGGTCATACAACACATTTATTTACACTATTTATACAGATGCTTTCACCATTAGCTCAATTGTTATACAAAACAACACATACAATCTTAATACCCAAACGATGATTAGTCTGTCAAATGCTGTATGAGTTTCTAGGTTCCATTAAGGTGTATTCTTAAGTTGCTATGTGGTTGACTATGCTAATATTATATTAAAGGTCTGTTCCCAAATTTCTCTGGACTTCATGTTTTGGTTTCTTTAATCCATTACTATTTTGTGAGCTAAAAGATGTTTTATGGCTATTTGTTTAAAACCCTCCCACTATATATTCAAGGGATCTAGCCATTTGAGAGCTATATATAGTTTCATTAGTAGAAAAAATATTAAGAGTGTATTTGCTTGTTTTTTGGAGATGTTAGGTGGAAGAATGTGTAATAAGGCAAATTCCCATGTTAATGTTGATGTTTGGTAGCCCATCCTTTGTAACTGTACTTTGAGAGAATTCCATAATTTGTACACACATTTGCAACTCCAAAATACATGCAATAGGTTGGCTGTCTGGTCCTTGCATTGTAGGCATAGGGGTGATCCTGATGTATTGAATTTATGGAGGATACCAGGTGTGAAGTATGCATTATTATTAATCATTAGCTGCGTATAAGCAAATTTTTAAGTGGTATGATCTTCAGTGTTAAGCTAATTGCTTGTGTTATTTGCTAGTCATCTGTTGAGGGTTTTAGTTTTCTCCAGTAGTTGGAAAAAAGAAACTCCTTCTGGAATTTAATCTCACTTATCATTTTATATGAATTAGTAATAGTTTTCCTTGTTGAAAGAATAGTTTTCCAAAGCAAATTGCAAGTTTCTATGTTACTATTGGATATAGTAGGAGGTAACTGGAACACAGTTCTTTGATTTGCCTTAGTATTATTATGTACAATTTGGAAAGATTTAAGTTAGTCCTAATTTTCTGTATCATGCAATTAAGATATGGGAAGATATCTTGGATTGTTTTGTCTTTTAGAAGCGGAAAGCATTTTAAGTCTAGCATTTTGTTATTTATTTTTAGGTTTGGGTTTTTATGGAGAGGTTGTAGTATTGTTATGGCTTGTCAAAGGTTCAAAGATTGAAACAGTTTTTGTGTTATGTTGATAGAGTGTTTTAAGTGATCTAAAATGTTGTAAGTTTGTATTTCTTTTTGACTCAGGAATGGGAGTGCATTAGGATTGATACCTAGTGCTTTAATATAGCTATAATATATTGTCACCCAAGGACGAGACCAGTTTTTCTTTGTCGGATTGCATTCAGCTATTCTTAGTATTCTGTTGGTGTTAATAATAGAGTAATAGGTTTTAAAATCTGGTAGATTCAGCCCTCCTTTGTTCTTAGGCAGTGTTATTTTTGGATAGGAAATTCTGGTTTTCTTACGTTCCCATATAAACTTTGCCAGAAAGGTGTGTATTTCGTTAAAGAGTTTATTATGTATTATTACCTGTGATGTCATGAAAATGTACGTTAGTCTAGGTAGAATATTCATTTTTATTATTGAGACTTTAGCCAGGAATGGTAGTTTTAGGTTGTTCCACCTTTTACAGTCTTGCATTATGTTTTGCCATTTGATAGTTTCATTATATTGGTAGAAATCTTGTTTATTCTGGAAAAAAGGTAATTCCCAAATATTTATTTTCTTATTTTATTTTTATTGTGTCCAGAAGTGATATTAATGTAATGAGTTTGGGTGTTTTTAAGGAGAAAATATTGGCTTTATTAAGATTTAGTTTATAGTTAGACATGGTTGAGAATTGTTCAATTGCAGTTATTATTTTGTTTATATCTGAATTTGTTGCGATGCAGTATATGTTCAGATCATCTGCAAAAGCGGTGAGATAAATCTTGAAGTTGTGTACTGATGGAGGTTATGATATGTATTTTGTTTAGTGTGTAAGAATAGAGGTTCCAAGTATAGGTTAAAGAGAAAGGGTGATAACGGTCATCCTGGCCTTGTTCCTTTTTTATCAGAATTCTATTTGACCACATTTTATTAATATATAGGGATGTATAGGGATTACTATAGAGAGTCTGGATGATCTGTATGAAGTTATTAGGTATGTCAAAGTACGGTAATGTTTGGAGTAAGAATTCTATGTTGACCATGTCAAATGCCTTGTGAGCATCTACTACCATCATATAGATGTTAGTATTGTTCCGGTTTGCATAGGAAATTAACACATCTAATGCTAGTGTGTTGTCACTAGTCTTTCTATGTGGTGTAAATCCAGATTTTTCTGGAGAAATTATTTTCTCTATCAGGTTTTTCAATCTATTCGCAAGTATTGAGGTAAGTATTTTTGTATCCAGGTTTAAGAGGGAGATGGGTCTGAAGCTGTCAGGGTTTTTGGGGCCAGCATGTTCTTTTAATATAAAGATGGTTTTAGAGGCATTAGAGTGAATGTCATTTATTTTATTGTTTATTATGTAGTTCAAAATATAATGTAGTAGTTTGGCTATCAAGGGGGTAAATGCTTTGTAGAATTCTGAGGTGAGACCATCTGGTCTCGGAGCCTTGTGAGCTTTTAAGTGTTTGATTGTTCTGATTATCTCATTGACAGATATGGGTTCAGTTAGTTTTTTTTGTTGGTCTAAATCTAGTTTGGGGAATTTCATTTTTTTGAAGGAAAGAGTTCTATCTTCCTTTGATGTTTGTAATGTTTGCTCTCCATATATCTGAGAGTATATTTTGACAATGTCCTCATTTTTGTGTCGTTTTTGTCCTTGTGGTTTATTTCTGATATATTGGAGGTGGTTTTATGCTGGGAGATAATTCTGGCTAGAGCTCTAGATGGGATTTGTGCTTCTTCTGCATAGGTGGCTAGCATCCTAGCTTAGTAGGATGATAGGTTTCTGGTTTCTAGCATATAAATGTCTCTTTGCATAAGAGTTCTTCCTCTGTCTGTTTCTTAGGGTTACTTAATAGTTCTTTTTCAAGATACTCTATTTTCCCTTTCAGTGTCTGTTCTTTTAGTTGTATTTTTTTTATAATATGCTGCTTTTTTGATAAATACTCCTCTAATTTGTGTTTTGGTCTCGGCCCATTCTATGTCCATTGGTACTTGAGAGTTGAGAGTATTAACAAGAGATGTTTTTAGTATTTCTTCTACTTCTTTTATCACTTCTATTTTGGTGAGCAAATTGGGGTTTAATGACCAGTTATGCCCTTTATTCTCTCTATATATTTTTTTGTCCGAGTAGATGTTCAGTATGATTTTAGAATGGTCCAAAAAAACCTGGTGTGGATAATTGTTGTTGGGTCCATATTAATGAATATATCTGAAATTAAAAAGAAGTCTATTCTTGACCACATTTTATGGCATTGCGAGTAAAATGTGAATTTCCTGGCTTTATCATAGTTACTCAATATTTATATGGGTCATATAGTTTGAAGTTTTGTTTGAATTCATGTAAAGCTAAAGAGGTTTGTTTATTATATGATTTAGTCAAGTTAGATTTGTCCTTCTCTGGGTTTTGCTATGTGTTCCAGTCAACTCCAATCACTAAATAGTGGTCTTAAAATTGTATAGTGACATAAAGAAGTGTTGTTGGTTACTACAGGGTGCATATATATTAAGCACCATTTTATGTTTTGGTAATGTAAGGTTAGTAAATGTTACATAATAGGTTCATAGATTAGTACTAAGCTAACTGCCCTTGCGAGACATTTTAAGCCTAGCCAATTATCCCTTGTGAGACTCAAACCTGGCATCTTGTGTTTGTAAGGCAAACACCTTAACCATTAGGCCACCCTCCCAACCCACACAATCTTCCCTCCTTGTCGGCTTTGGTTTTAAGGATATTTTCCTGAAATTGTTTTTTGATTATTATGGCTACCCTAGCGCTGTTTGTTTTTCCCTCTGAGGCTATGATTTGTCTTTTCCATTTCTTCCGGATAATTTCTGTCCATTGCTCTGTGGTCAAATGTGTTTCTTGTATTAGTATGAGATTGGCTTTGGTTTTCAATGCAAGGTGTAGGAATAATTTTCTTTTTTATACATTTTGGAGTCCTTTAATATTCCATGACTCTAGTTCTCACATTTATTTATTAAATATATTCATTAGATATGACTTGCATGTTAGTTTGGATTCGTGGTCTTTGTATGTGTTGGTGTGTAATGGTTGGGTAAAGCATCTATCTATCCCCGTCCCTTCTCTGTGCTTATCCGCTATACCCCTGGACCAGGAATAATCAGGGGGGGGGGTTCAATATGTGGATTACTTTGGCATCTAATCTTTGGTTGTGTTTTCTTTTTACATACGGATTTGTCGCATATTAACCCCCCCGTGTGACTATATACAATACGAACTAAACTGAACAAACTAGTTCCCCAAAAACACTGCTAATAAAGCCCCTAGTCCCTTTCAACAAAACTGTTATACATTTGTAGTGTTGCAGTTAGAATGCAGCATGTGTTGTTTTTATATTGTGATTTGTTCTTCCTAATAGTGTTTTTAAAGCAGTCCATTGAAAGTATTTTCTCAATAGTGTATATCAGGTTGTGTAACATTGTATTGTTATTTTAATGTCAAGTTTGTCAAAATCCTTTGGTATCTGTATGGTCTTTCACATATATCTATGTGGGTTGTGAAATAAAATCTTGGCACCTATAGCCTGTCTAATAATGTAACTTTAAACATCACATTCATACACATTTCCTCAGTAGTTTATATCCAGTTGCATAACATGGTATTAGTGTTGACATATTTGCCTTTCCCTTCCACTTATTACTTAATCTTCCCTTTATTTATTCAGATTTTTGTACATCTATGGCGCCTATTTAGTCTTTCGCATCTATCTGTAAGGATTATAATATATGCACTTGGTAATTATCTTTCTAATGATGTATTTTTTAAAGAGCATGTTAATAAACAATTTCTCAGTAGCTTATGTCAGGTACTGTAACACAGTATTATTAATCAGATGTCCGAGCATGTTAATAAACAATTTCTCAGTAGCTTATATCAGGTAGTGTAACACAGTATTATTAGTCAGATGTCAGAGCATGTTAATAAACACTTTCTCATTAGGTTATGTCAGGTAGTGTAACACAGTATTATTAATCAGATGTCCGAGCATGTTAATAAACAATTTCTCAGTAACTTATATCAGGTAGTGTAACACAGTATTATTAATCAGATGTCCGAGCATGTTAATAAACAATTTCTCAGTAGCTTATATCAGGTAGTGTAACACAGTATTATTAGTCAGATGTCAGAGCATGTTAATAAACACATTCTCAGTAGCTTATGTCAGGCTTGTCATATTTACATTCCCTTTTGTTGTGCTACTTTTCCTCCCCTTTATAAACTCAGTATTTAATCAACATTGGTGCCTATATAGCCTTCCACATATATTATGTAGGTTATATAATGTGTTGTTGACATCTTTACTCCTGGGTAGGAGAGAGATACAAAAAAAAAAAAAATATATATATATATATATATATATATATATATATATATATATATACACATGCACCTATATTTCTCAGTTTAGTCAGGCAGATCCTTATCTACAGTTTGCTTAGCAGGTTACATTTCAGTTTTTAAGTATTATTAGGTTACCTTTGCAAATTTCTGATTTTACCATTTTTCAGCATTTATGCAAGTCATTAGTCCTTTTCCTAGTATATGTCTGCAGACTAGACTGGTTGCTAGTAGATTATTACTTATTTATTATTTAAGGCTGAGTTCTTCATTCAGCCATATAGTGATGAGTGTACAGTCTTAGTGAGTGTTTCAGTGTAACAGTACCTTAATTCTTCAAGGTCTTGCTTGCAGAATGTTGTACATATTTGGTGCTTGTTTACTTCTTTAAAAGGAGCAGGTTGATTTCCATTTTTGACACAAAAGTCTCTTCAGAAGCTTTTAACAGTCCCTTTGGTATGATTAGTCTTCATAATGGAGCCCTCGAGTTTGTAGGGGGAATGATTTAACAAGCCAAAGTCCATGGAGGTGGTTCCTTCCTGAAATGTGTGCATCGGAAATGGCAGTTGATTTTTGGTTCCTACACAGGGTATACTTCCTTTTCCGCGACAGGAGTTTAATATTTCTATACTGCCCACAGTTTTGGATGTCTCCATTTTTCCTATACACTAGTATGTGTACTCTCCAGTCATCTATGAAACAACTTTCTCTCTATTCTGCTATAAGTACTCTTGGATCCATTTCTCCCCTAACTCACCCAACATCGTGAGCATATCTGCCATGATCTTATCTGATCCTGCTGCTTTCCCTGACTTCCTTTTCCTTAGTGCTGTTTTACTTCTTTTAACTGGGCTCTTCTTTAATTCTAGGCAACATCTGGAGCAGTGCAGCTTCTATGGGATTTTCTTCATTTGGAAGTTGCTTGAAGTATGCCTGTATGCCGTCTATAGTAAAAATAATAATCCACTAGAAAATCGCACAACTCTACAACACTGAGGCTCATTTTGACAATGAGGTGAAAATGTTATTGCATTGCTTGGGTATGAAACAATCTTGTGAAAAAAAAACATTTTTCACTAAACAATGATTTATCCATTTTGAAAAGTGAAGACTTTCTCATTAGATCTCTGTGGAAGATTGGGAATTTAGTGTTTATATTTTTTGTTTTAATAAGTGAAATGGATACAGGAGGTCACTCGTGGCAAAGCATAAGATTCAAACTACACAACTTCAGAGGGATAATGGTGGACAGTAACAGGACACGGGCATAACGCAAGTGTTTAGTGTGAGGAACAAAATACACCTGTAGACTTTAAAGTACATTTCTCAACACTATTTGTGGTTCTAGAGGAGTATTAGCTTATTGACTTTGGAATGATCGTTTCAGAAGTGGAAGAAAAAGAGAACAGGAGATGTTTGATGAGGAACAGGCACAATGGTTTAACTTATCAGTAGAGGAAAGTAATCAGGATAATATTGAGGTTATGGATGGTAAATATGGAGACACCCTGGAAGTGGGCTTATAGCAGAGGAAAATGGAATTTGGATTTTCAAATCATTCTGTTAACCAGACTGAGTAGTCACTGATGTTTCCGGTGAGTTTTTAAAAGACCAACATGATGCCATGATGTAGATCCAGCAAAGAACTGTGGCTTTGAAAAATAAATCCATGAAACTAAGCAGTCAACTTGTCTAATGTAAACTGGAGTTGATTACATTCAGATATAAGGCAAGAAGTAGAAATTTGATCTAGAGCATGGTTGCAGACAATGAAGAAGAATTTGAGTGTTTGGAGTTTGCAGAAACCATGCCAGCACAGTAAATTACATTTTCCAATGGATTGATAAGTATTGAAAATATGTATAATCTGCTGTTGTCTGTGGCTGATAGAACATATGGTCAGCTGAATGTGATTGTGGTTCAGTTTTTGACTTGGTATGAGAAGTAATGTTTGAAGACTGGTAATAAGATAACTGTTGATGGAAGGTATGGGTTTGATAACTATTAATGGAAGGTATGGGTTTGATAATTGTTGATGGAAGGTATGGGTTTGATAACCATTAATGGAAGGTATGGGTTTGATAACCATCGATGAAAGGTATGGGTTTGATAATCATTGATGGAAGGTATGGGTTTGATAACCATTAATGGAAGGTATGGGTTTGATAATCGTTGATGGAAGGTATGGGTTTGATAACCATTAATGGAAGGTATGGGTTTGATAATCGTTGATGGAAGGTATGGGTTTGATAACCATTAATGGAAGGTATGGGTTTGAGAATCATTGATGGAAGGTATGGGTTTGATAACCATTAATGGAAGGCATGGGTTTGATAATCGTTGATGGAAGGTATGGCTTTGATAACCATTAATGGAAGGTATGGGTTTGATAATCGTTGATGGAAGGTATGGGTTTGATAACCATTAATGGAAGGTATGGGTTTGATGAAGGTATGGGTTTGATAATCGTTGATGAAGGTATGGGTTTGATAACCATTAATGGAAGGTATGGGTTTGATAATCGTTGATGGAAGGTATGGGTTTGATAACCATTAATGGAAGGTATGGGTTTGATAATCATTGATGGAAGGTATGGGTTTGATAACCATTAATGGAAGGTATGGGTTTGATAATCGTTGATGGAAGGTATGGGTTTGATAACCATTAATGGAAGGTATGGGTTTGATAATCATTGATGGAAGGTATGGGTTTGATAACCATTAATGGAAGGTATGGGTTTGATAATCGTTGATGGAAGGTATGGCTTTGATAACCATTAATGGAAGGTATGGGTTTGATAATCGTTGATGGAAGGTATGGGTTTGATAACCATTAATGGAAGGTATGGGTTTGATGAAGGTATGGGTTTGATAATCGTTGATGGAAGGTATGGGTTTGATAACCATTAATGGAAGGTATGGGTTTGATGAAGGTATGGGTTTGATAATCGTTGATGAAGGTATGGGTTTGATAACCATTAATGGAAGGTATGAGTTTGATAATCGTTGATGGAAGGTATGGGTTTAATAACCATTGATGGAAAGTATGGGTTTGATAACCATTAATGGAAGGTATGGGTTTGATAACTATTGATGGAAGGTATGGGTTTGATAACCACTAATGGAAGGTATGGGTTTAATAACCATTGATGGAAAGTATGGATTTGTGGATCATGATGGTTGACTACTATGCATTCAGATGTCATTTTTGGCTGCCATAAAGAGTTCTAGTAACAAAAACTAAGATATAAGTCATTATTAACAAGTGTTTTCTTCAGGAGGGATACAATTGATCACCTCAGCTCATTCACCAATGAACAAGCAACTAGAGCTACAATTATTAGGTCATGTGAGCAAGGACTTCATGGCAGTAGAGCTGAAAAAGGAAATGAATAATTCAATATTTTTCAACTGGAAATAGAATAGTATCAGCTGCCAAACAAAATGGAAGGTGTAGAAGTAGTAGTTAGATGAACACTGGGAACCATGCAGTGGAGAAGGGCAATGCTGCTCGGCCACGAAAATGGATGTAGCATTAGTGAGAAACATTGATAATGGTGGACAAGTGCTCTGCACTATAATGAAGGGACGGCTGCACAATGGATCAGACCATCTATGCTTTATGAGTCACACCTGGCCTCTATAAGGATGGCAGGAACAGTTGTTGTCATCCAGAAAGTTTCCAGAACCGTCTTCCATATTATGCATACTGTACACACATCCACAGACAACTTAAAGTCACCAGTTCACCTACCACATCTATATGGAGACTGGAAGGAAACTGAAAACACAGCACTAATGTCTGTTGATAATATTTTTACTATTTGAAATGCATCTCCTAGGAACTAAGCCAGGGTCTTTTCTACTACGGGGTTCCATTAGTGGACAACTGATATTCAGCTTGTGCACTAAGACTGCATGATTGTATGTTTACTTTCAGTGTCACTACCTGATTGCCAACTTTGAACTAAGTGCCCTGTTATCACTATGATCTTAATGACCAAGAAATTTACTGAGCGGCAGTTACTTAGTGATTTCATATGAGGATAACATTTTGGTCGGGCATGCTGATAATAATATTATTATTTTACTAATGATTTCTTTCTATGCTCTTGAATCAATATTATGGGCTTTGTTAAAACTAGTTTTCCATGATAAAAGTTTAAAATGTTACACTCATATTCAGTCCAGAATCAATGCTATTCTAAAGTCTTTGTTAGGGATAGGTTTGAACTATGCTGGTTTCACAATCCTATATTTATGCCAAGCTCCTATTATAGACTCAGTTTCACTCATGAAGGATTATTATCAGTAAAGTCAAGAATATGATAAAAGGTTCTGAACAGTATGTAGTGTTAGAAATAATGCTTTTAAAGAAAAAGTAGTTTGAGCAACAGTTTAATATATCAGTGATAATCAGGATCGGTATACGGTTTAACTAGTAACGTGTGAATCAAGACAGGCATCGTATAACTATTATGGTTTGATTTAAGATCAGCAGGGTATTGCTACAATGGTGAGTTATTATTTCATGCCTGTGTTTTATTGTTATCCTGAATCTTGTCTATAGATAAAGTTATGAAGTGCATGGAGCACCATGGTTATGCTTCAAAATGGGAAGAAAACAAACTTGTTAAGCACCTTTCTGACATCAGTAAGGTTCTTAACAAGGTTATGTTAAGCATTCTTAAGTGCGGTTTTCAAACTAGGAATTAACAGAGGACTGTGCTAGCAAGTAAAAGGTAAAACATCTTTAAAACGTTACTTTATTCTGCTACACATATAAACAAAAAGTGAGGCAGGATGAAGTGTCTGATAGCTTTTATAGTTGTTCATTCTTCAGAGAGACACTTCATTTCTGCCTGCTGTCTGTCTGGATTTGCTAAGTATTTTGCAATCTTTCAAAGACTTTGAAAGCTGGTAAAAATGTGCTACTGAACGTTTTTAACTTTTTTGTTTGTAGCTAGTACTACATGGAGGAGATAAAATTATGATCTTGTTTCACTGATTATTGTCGTTATTATGTGTTCTTGATATGGATGCCAAGAGTCAATACCTGTGCTTTAAGCTGTTGATGTGAACGTCAAACACATATTAAGTTTGTTATGATCAGAAAACTGATTATAGTACAGAGGTTATAGCAGTACAGAGGTTATTATTAGGTAAGCAGTATGTTAAAACTCAGTATAAGAATACAAGTAATAACAGAAGGGCTGAATTATGTAACAATGGCACAATGATATGGGATAATGAAAATAACATGTATTTTGTAACTACATGTAATGTTATTACAGATACATTTTTTGGTGTTATAACATTTTATTGGGGTTCTTTATTGAATGATAGAAGTCTAAAGAATCTTTTAACTAAGAGACCTTTTTTTCTTTCAAAAGAGTCGGTAGTGTTAAGGACATGCTTGTCCATAGCTACTTTTCATCACCTAGTGTTAGATTAATGTTAGAGCCTAGAATTATGGGCACTTTACCTTGTAGCTGTTGTTCAATGTGTAAGCACATTGTAAGGACATGTGAGAAAATTAATAATAATGTTCCTAGAGATGTGTATAATTGTAATAGGGAGGGCATTGTTTATGCCCTGAGATGCTCCTGTGACCTTTTTTATGGGGGTGAAACTAGGAGGTCGTTTAAGGTTAGACTACAGGCGCATCTCAGGGACATTAGGAATAAAAAGAGTGAACGCCCTATAGCAGGGATGGAAGTTGTTTGAGGGGTAGTGCTTTGGAAAAAGTAAAAGTTTATAACAATATGGGTTTGAAGAATAAATTATTATATAAACTGTGCTTATTTTAAAATATAGAACACTGACACCTGCTGGACTAAATATGCAGTGCAATTGGAAATTGTTATAAATTAGGTTAAATGAGAAGGAATGTTTTTTTATTGGGTGAATGTTTAATTGTGTAATTTAGATTTTAATTGATGTTATATATTGTGAAGTTTTTTAAGTATTTAATCTCTCTGAAGGCCATATGGCTGGGGCACTAGGAGAGTGTTTCTGTGGCTTAATAAAATAAAATAAGGAGTACATTGGCCTTTGTGGTCATCTTTTTCATTCTGTTTTTTTTTTCTTTGATGAATTTATTAGACACTTCCTTTTTGCCTGCTATCTCCCTGGATTTGCTAAGTATTTTCCAATCTTTCAAAGACTTTGAAAGCTGTTAAAAATGCTGTGCTGCTGAACATTTTTGTGTGCAACTAGCACTACATGGAGGAGATAAAATTATGATCTTCTTTCACTGATTATAGTCCTTATTATGTGTTTTTGATATGGATGCCGAGAGTCAATACTTGTGCTTTAAGCTCTTGATGTGAATGTCAAACACATAATAATTTTGTTATGATCAGAAGCCTGATTGTAATCGTAATTCTCAGTGTTATATGTGTTTTATGGAGGATTATTATTTGTAGGGTCAAAGTATGCAATGCAGGTTTTTGAACAGTGAACAGTATTACAGTTAAACCCTTCTTCTAACAGTGATTTAAAAATTATATAGGCTGTTACTCAGGATGGACAAGACACAGATGATTATGGTTGGGTCTCCAATCATAGCCAAATTGTTATGTGTTTGCAACTTGGATATCAAGAAATTCACACTGAAAGCAAAGAAAAGTAAAGTTTGAGAGGCAAAACAACTGAAAACAACTGAGTTATAATTAGAGACACCACATCACATTTCTTTGTAATGCATGGAGCATCTATTTGCTTTACGTATTAACAGTTACAGGAAAAATAAAATGTGTAGGAGCACAAAGTGTTAACAGCTCTGAGAGCATTAAATACTTAGAAGGGCCATAGTGACAGAAGGCAGAAGTGGGATACCTTTCTGAAAAATGATGAATGGTTTAAAAAGCTGCTTGACATTTTAGTCTGCCAGACTTGTTTGTACATGTGCATGTGTGGGTGCAGGGGAGCAATAAAACATCTAACAGCTTTTAAAGCCTCTGTTCTGTGGTAACCAGCATTGGCAGCTTTTACACTATAGGATGTAACTAGAGATTAACAATGCAGAGAGGTGCAAATCTTTTTATGTTAGAGGAGTGTTTGACAAAGGTGTCTTTTCTCAAATTTAGAGTATAATCACAAAAACCCATTCATTAAATTATTACTGTTGTGCAGTTATTACTTCATGACTGATTATTTATTATTTTCCTGAATCATTGTCATTCATAGTGTTTATTAAACTTGTTTTTGCATGGCAGGCATTTTTATCAGTCTGTAACAGGAACAAGATGTGTTTTTTAAAAAGGATTGTAATTTTAAAAGGGCTATGTTGGCACACTGACTGCCAATTAAGAATTACATGTAAACAACCTGATAAACTCAGTTGCTTTAACATTTTGTGTAATATTATACATCAAATTACTTTATTAGTGATTGGATCTAGTCAGTGTCCAGTCATTGCAGTGTCAGTAGCTCAACAAGTAGCAGATTTGACTAAGGGAGATCATAAGACTGTAGGTTATATTCCCACACCAGGTGCAGGGATTCATTTTCTAATACTGATCTTTCAGTGCAGCATAAGGGAGGGGGATGTTGCCTTCCTGAAATGCCATTCTCCAGTTAAGGCATTAAATCAAAGACCCCTTTGGCTAAGCTGGTTGTATATCAGGTGGATTTAAAAGATCACAAGAAAGATTTAAAAGATCCTGAGGCACTTATCAGAAAGAGTAGAGGATTCCCACATTGTCTTGACTAATTAGTAAGAATACAACCTGATGCATCCACTAAAAATAGGCCATTGACCTGGTGGGACTAACCCAACCAACAAAATGCAAATAAATAAATTCAGCACTCTTTGACTGTTGTAATATTGCTAAATTAAAGTTTTATTTAATGATTTCAATCAAATAAGCTGATGCACATTTTTGCTGGTCTATTGAGTATCCTCAAGTGTGAGAAGATGAGGGTATGAGGACATGAGGTGCTGTCATTATCCAATTCACACGGATGAGTGATGTGCATAGAGCAGTGTACAAGTATTGAGAAATGAGGTAATATCATTCTACAGTTTTTATGGCGGAGACGGCATGGTGTGATATCATCGTACAGATCTAATGGAGGATTTCTGTGCATGAAACAATGCACAATTATAAAGACATGGAAGGGTCTCATCATACATTTCTCATGGAAAAGTACATGAGTATGAAGTCATGAGATGGTGTCTGTGACATCCCCACTCTGGAACAGTAATCAAGGAGCTTGAATCCTCACCACTGACACTAGAGAGGGAAGTTCACTTGAAATACAAATGCATATACTCAGTATTTCCAGATGCAGACCTCTCTGCATCAAGCATAATTTCCCTTGAGAGCACACAAGAAACATACTCAGCCTGGGGAGGGATTTCTCTAGAGCTGTCTCTCCTCAGGTCCCCAGTAAGGCTTCCCATTGGCACTGTGAAACCAGTGCCTCATGTCTCTGCCTCAAATAGCTGGCACACACACTCTTTGAAATTTCCTTTACACACACACACACACACACACACACACACACACACACACACACACACACACACACACACCTGGGGAAGGCTGACACATATTTACTAGCTATGCCACCTCCTGTCCAAACTATAACGTAGTTTCACTGCCACCAGTCAGTTAAATATTGCTCTTAAAAGGGTATCCAATTACACTGAGTGAAGTTAATAGTAATACATATGGCAATGTTGACCAAACAGCAAGGCTTTCAGCAGTGGCCATAGTTATCACCAAATAAATATATGCAAATGCTCTCAAAACTTAAATATTTTTCTAAAAGAACCAGCCACAATGAGAATTTTAAATATATTTAAGAATAAATAATAAAAAATATGAAAATACTAAATATCTATTTATAGTAAACACTAGTGTTTCAGTCACAGGAAATATTAAAAATAACACAGAATGAAAGTTTCACGCAGTTATAGAAAAACAGTATTTAGCTAGTCTCACTATCTATTCCTGATTGACTAAAAGAGTTACAGTTCCTACTTACTGAATAGAGCAAGGCAAGATGTGTGTGTTGCCCTTGTTGTCATTTCCATGGCAGAATACAGAATGCTGAGAGCAGTCTCCTACTAATATATAAATATAATTTCTGGTTTACAGAATGACATCACACGCATCTGGTCATCTGACTCTGTTTCCCATACTATTATCAACACTAAAAGCTGTCAGGATTTTACCACCTACATGTCAATAATACACACACAAGAGCATTGCTCAGATGTGGTGCAGCTGCTGGAAGCTATAAAACCATAAAACCATTCAACTTTTCCTACAGGAGCTAAAACTAATTGTCTAGCACAGACATTGAGTCTCTGGCTCCACTGAAAACTGTGGGATAACATATTTATGGCTTAACTCATAATGTAATTTAATTTCAAGAATATTTTTCAAAGTTAGGTGGATTAACCTTTTCCCTTTCAGTATATGCTGTTAAAACATATACATTTCATTCAGTTATAATAATACATGTACATTTCATTTCCTTTCAGAAGGGCACAATGTTTATTTTATTTATTTTTATTTATTTTACATTTGTTTACCGGGATAGTCCGACTGGATATATGCCCAATTTCGCAGAGGTCTGGGGAGAAAAGCTCCAATAGACAATATTACAAAGATTACACAACAAGTTAGTTACATAGAACATATAAGACCAAGAGTTATATACAATGGTTTAGTAATGTTCCCAAAAGGGACTCACAGACACATTGAAGCAAAAATCATCAGACTGGTACAAAACATAGTTGAGTTAAGATGTTATTCAGATATGATTTCATTTTATAGCTTAATCAGGGTTGGTACATGGACAAAGCCAGTTCACTTTGAAATACTGCTTGAGGCTTTTTTTGAAGAGACTTATGGAGGTTTGAAGGGTTATATAGTTTGGCAGTGAATTCCAGGTTTTGCCAACAAAGTTGTCAAACAGGGATTCACCAGCTGAGTTATTAGCTTTGCAGGTTTGGACCAGTAGTCTGTTGACAGATTGCATTGACCTCAAGTTGTTGTATGGCTTTATAATATTTATGAGTGAGGGGTAACCTCAGGGTGGTAAAGGATTTTGTGGGCTATTAAGAGTTGATTTAATTGAATTAAGCTAGGAAGTTCTAGCCACTCTAGTTGTTTTAGGTTCTGGCAGTGATGGGTTCTATAGGTGGAGCCAGTGGTGAATCTGGCAATATGGTTGTAGCTATGGGAGAGCTTATTCAGTTCAGATTTATTAAGATTTGAGAGTACAGGAGAGGCATACATAAGAGTATAGAGTAGGTGCAACTGGGTGATTTCAATTCTAGCCAGTGGGGTTAAAAATGACTTGTTTCTGTACAGAGATCAAAGCTTCTTATTGATGGTCTGCATGGTTTTGTTGATCTGTAGGTCAAATTTAGGATTATTATCTATAATAACCCCTAGAAGCTTCATATGGGTATCTGGAGAGATAGTGGTACCATTGTTGGATGTAACAGTGAATGAAAATGGGGTGGATCTACTAGTGGTGGTGAAGAACAGAAGTTTAGTTTTATTGAGGTTCAGCAGTTGACAGTTGGAGAGTCAGTTTTCAATAGTGTTAAAAGTGTTTTGGGTTAAGATTTGCAGGTCAGATGAAGAGGTGGCTGAGCAGATGAGAGTGGAATCATCTGCATATTGAATGCAGCTAGCTTTAGGGATAGCAGTGTGAAGGTTGTTGATGAAAACAGAGAAGAGTAGTGGACCTAGTATGGAGCCTTGAGGGACACCAAGTGTGAGAAGTAGCTGGCTGGACAATTTGCCCTGCCATAATACAGACTGTTGTCTGCCAGTCAGGTAGGACTGGAACCACTGGATTGCATGTCTATATATTTATATATACATATATATATATATATATATATATATATATATATATATATATATATATATATATAGTGCTTAACATATATATATGTTGCTATATTTTAACACAAGCAAACCTCACAAATACATTTTCAGCACAAGCTTCTCTACAAATCAGTTTGATATGCAAATGACATATAATTATTTACAAAATTCCAGCTAGCTGTACTGACATATGTTACACTACCCCACTTCTCCTGGCATGGCTGGCAGTACCTCCTATCATCACATTATCATCATGCCGTTGCCATGGAGATGTGATCTGCATGGATCAGTGCATGAGTATGAAATCATGAGGTGGTGTCATCATGCCGTTGCCATGGAGATGTGATCTGCATGGATCAGTGCATGAGTATGACGTCATGAGACGGTGTCATCATGCAGTTGCCATGGAGATATGATATTCATGGATCAGTGCATGAGGATGAAGTTATGAGGTGGTGTTGTTAAGCAGGTGCAACGGAGAAGTGATATGCACGGATCAGTCCATGAGTGTGAAGTCATGAGTTGGTATCACCATGCAGTTGCCATGACGCAGTGATGTGCAGGAATCAGTGGACAAGTAAAAATACATGATGTAGTGTCATCATGCAGATCTCCTGCAGGGGAGACATGCATGGAGCAATGCATGTGTATGAAGTCATGAGACAGTATCACTGTGCAGTTCTCATGAGCCAGTTGTGTTCTTGGGGATACATGAGTTGATCTCATCTTGTACTGTGCAGATGTAGTGCACAAATATGAAGTTAAGAGATACTTCATATGCTTCCCATGGAGGTGTGATAACCTCTCACTATGATGCAGCAGATTAAAACAATGAGAGCTCCATGAAGCAATTTGTCTAGAGGTAGGCAAGTATGGCAGAGAACATTTTCAGCAGCAGTCGGGTGTAGCCCCAATTTACAAAATGAATGGATAGAGCTATAGAGGTTTAAACACTATCATTAGGTATGCATGTATATATAAATATATATAGGTAGAAAGAGATAGAGAGAGAGAGAGAAAGAGAGAAAGAGATACCCACACATGGATAGATTGATAGATAGAGGTTCCATATCAGAGGCAACTGCCATATGCTTAGATTTTATTCTTCAGCCGTTTGCTAAAAAAACTCATCTTTTATTTTAGATTCACTTGATTTTTTAAGGAAAATAAAAAAAGTGTATGTGAATAAACAAACATTTTGGTAACTATTGACATTGACGCCCTATACACTGTGTTTCCACACATGTACTATACTGAAGCAGCTACAGAGGCTTATAGCAGAAATAACAATGCTATACAAGGGCAAACTGAATGCTTGGGAAAGCTAATAGACTTGGTGTTGAGTTACAATTTTTTTCAGTTTCAATGGCCAGGCTTACAAACAAATGATAGGGATAGCCATGGGTTCAGCTATGGCCCCTAGCCTGGCCAATGTAGACTTAGGGAAGTGGGAGCAGGAATTTGTACTGCAAAATGAATACCAGAGTTTTATGACCAGCTACTTTCACTTTATTGGCAATGTATTCATAGTCTGGCAAGATAAGAAATCTAAACTCACTGAGTTTATCCATTACATCAATAACTCCATCTACTTCCTGAAATGTACCACTTCCATCACCTCGGAGTCAGTGCAGCTCCTTGATATGACTGTCAGTAATGATAAAGACAGAGAAAAACTAATTAGTAACTTATGCAGGAAACCAACAAGAGTGAATTACTTACTTCACAGTAATAGTAATTAAAAGTAAAATCTAAGCACAATGTGATAAAATCACAAGACTACAGATTAACATGCATTACTACAGATTTGGCCCCTTTTCTCAAAAATATGAATGATCTTGAAAATTATTTCTTAATCAGAGGGTATGAATCAGTCATGTTACATATAATCCTGGATCCAATTAGAGATTCTAAAACTAACAATGACCCTATGTGGAATAGGCCTTTTGGTAGAATAACGCAACGAGGGCACCCTAACCCAAAAGAAGAGAAAATTAAAGACAGTTGCATTCTAACGTACACCTGGGATTTCAATGCAATTAAAGCCATTATTAAGGAGAATTGGGCCATCCTCATTCACAATCAGCAGCTTGTAAGGGTTTTAGGAGATCACCCTACTTTTGTATATAAAAAGAGCAGAAGCATCCATAGCTATGTGGAAAAGAAAAATAAAGAACACCAGGCTGACATGAACACTAAAATGTGCAGGCCACCTAACTGCACTCTCTGTGAGTACTTGATGGAGTGCAACTCATATGATTGCCCCATCTTAAAAAGATGTTGAAATTTTCAGCAGGTGGTAACTGTAATACTGAAAAAGTTGTATATAGGGCTATGTGTAATGACTGTCCCGCATTTTATGTGGGTAAGACTATCCCCCAGATTCTGCAAGCCTTGCACGGCATGCAGGATTAGTGCAGGAACTCCAGCAGGCAATATATCTGCCGTGTGATCCAGGAACAACCTGTAGGGGTGTGCACGAGCGCTCCTGCACTAGTCCTGCATGGACTCAGCCCCTACATGCAAATTACCCTATTTGCAGGAGACATCCATGCAAATGAGGTGAATTTGCAATCCAGGAAGCTGGAAACCAGCTGTCCAGGACTAGTGTAATCTGCAGAAATGTACTCCGCCAGTAACTGAGTACATTCCTGCAAATTACAAAATGGAGCCCATGACAGCTCCAAATAAAGGGTGGCTATCATGTATAAAGCATGTCAATGGCCAACTATAAGACCATTGGCATGGAAAACACTTGGAAAAAAATCAACTTTTATTTATTTTTTTTTTTAGCCAATCTCGGCTGTTTAAGCATAGGGCAGCAGCGTGCAAATGGGATTGGGGGGAAAATAAGGAAATAAACCTAAAATAAGCATTCCAACTAAAATCACTATTCTGCTATTATACTCAATGGCAAGCAGAAGACAACACACCCAATGAATAGTGGTTGCTAAGGGGGAGGCTCAGTGTGGGACCTGTAACTATGCATTAGCAGGCAGTCCTATGCAAATGAGGGGAATGATAGTGAATCCCAGGTTTCCCCTGCATGCTAGTCAGCTCCCAATAGTGTAAGAGCAGGAATAGTTTGGTGCAAGCCTAGGAGTTAGCTGACATCATAGGGGGTGTATCAGGCATACTGTAAGAGGATTGGAGATCTGTAGTTTGGGTTTGCTCTAAACTTAGCACAGCTAAGCAAGGGTGTGTGTCTGAGGTTGCCTAGCACTCTTTACATTGCCTAAGTGTGTGTGCGTGTCGTCTACCGGGTTTTAAAGGAAAAAAAAAAGTAAACCAGGAAATAGCGCTGTGCACATTTGAGCACTGAGTTTGTGCGGCGCACCCCCAGGCTTAAACAGGAAGGCAATGGGAAGGGAAAACAGCAGTAGGAAGGTAATCTAGGAGAACTAGCATAGCTGGCAGGTGAAATGTATCAGAATCAGCCAATTACACAGGCAGCAGACCAGCCCAGCCCAGAACACTACTATAAACTATGCAAACACCTTTCCCTCTGTTTTTTCCCATACTCTACACCACCGCTGTATACAAGCGGGGAAGTTTTAACAAACAAAGCAACAAAATGATAGGGGCTGCAATACCTATCATACAACAACATGTGGAAAAGGCTGAGGGTGCTGAGGATGTGAATGCTGTCGATGAACCCACAGTGAGGAGTGTACAGACCCAGGATAACCTACCAGGGGTTACATGAGCTGGAGATAGTGGAGCACTTTAGGGTGGACAGGGACCTCTTACAGCAAATTGTTGAGCTGTGCTGGCCATGCCTGACACACAGAACTAACAGAGGGGAACCCATCCCAGTAGATACCAAGGTATGTGTAGGCCTAAGAATACTAGCTACAGGTACCTTCCAAAGGCCAACTGGGGATATGATGGGGATCTCATAGGCATCAGCATCCAGGGTACTCCACCAGCTCCTGGATGCCATGTCAGCACATACTGTGAGCACGTATATTTCCCCAACACCCGTGAGGTTTTGGCAAGCAATATGCAACTGTTCCACCAAATAGCAGAATACCATGAGGTAGTAGGTGCTATAGACTGCAGACACATATGCATCAAAGCACCACCCAGTGAGCAGGGTAGGGTCTACATCAACCACAAGGGCTTCCCCTCCATCAACTGCCAGGTCGCGTGCAATGCCCAGGGCATAATAATGAATGTGTGTGCTGGCTGCCCTGGAAGCTATCATGATTCCCTCATCTGGCATCTGATGCAGCAATACCAGAGATTTGCTACTGGCAACATCCCTTATGGTCACCTAGTGGGGGATGCTGGCTACACACTGGTGCTGTGGCTGATGACACCATCAGAAATGCACACACACCCATACAAGAACTCCATAATGAGCCAAATGCACAGACCAGAATTATAATAGAGTATGTGTTTCGGATGCTCAAGTCACGGTTCTGGTGCCTGGACACATTCGGTGGAGCCTTGCAGTACCCGCCAGCTACATGTACCCATATTGTCATTGTATGTGCCATGCTACACAATATGATCCAGTGGAAGCAGCTGCAGCAGGTACAGCAAGGGGCAGGGTCACACAGCCCCCCACCATTGCCAAGGCCAGCACAGGCACAGAGTGACTTGGGGGAGGAACAACCTGAGCCTACCCCAGTAGGCAGAAGGAGGCATGCCCAGTATGCCCTGGCCTTGGCAAAGAGGCAACGCATAGCACATACACTGACACAGGAGGGACCCAGGGAATGACACCTCTCTCTGACTCACATATACAGTAAAAGGGATGCCAAACATAACACTACCTGTGCTCAACCATGTGTAGGGAGTGTACTATGTGCATCCAACATAGGCAGCCCTGCAGCACCACCCTCAGTACTGGGACACCCACAAGGTAAGTCACACAACCTACCAATTGCCGAATGGAGCAGAATGTGTTGTTACCTGTATATATGGTATGGATGTGAGCATGCAAGGGAATCAGGTGGCTGAATGGTATGCCAGCAGATAGTAGACACCTATAGTGGCACCATGAGATCTGTAACAAATACTGGTGTCACCATAGTAGCCAGTACTACACAGGGTGACAAAACCCACTGCAGAAAATGTGCTGGGACACGTGTGTCCATACGACTTACACATGCCAGTCAGGGAGGTTCACATACCCAACAACAGTCTCAGCCAGCAGGACAGGTGTAGACAAACACAAACAAAGGCTGTGCTATGGCCTCTGAATGATGCCTATGGGTAACCTCCCCCCAGGCCTACACAGACAGACTACAGCAGATCAGGCAGTGGAATGTTGGTTCTGAAGGGTAGGAAGTCAGAATCTAATATGTAGGTCAATCAAAGCTAAGACCTGTAGTAGACTGATATGCCTCTAGTCATCATGATAGGTAAGAATACAGAATGAAATGGATTACCTGACATACCAGTACAGTCATAGCAAATGTGAACAAGTGTCAGGTGTGCCCCCCCAATCATGTGTAGAAATGTAGTAACAGTCAGTTGTGCCCCCCCAATCCTGTGTAGAAATATAGTAACAGTCAGGTGTGCCCCCCCAATCCTGTGTCGAAATGTAAAAACAGTCAGGTGTGCCCCCCAATCCTGTGAAGAAATGTAGAAATAGTCAGGTATGCCCCCCATCCTGTGTAGAAATGTAGAAATAGTCAGGTGTGCCCCCCATAATCCTATGTAGGCATGTATAAACAGTCAGGTGTGCCCCCTCCTATGTAGACATGTAGAAACACTCAGGTGTGCTCCTTCCCCCAATCCAGCATAGAAATGTAGTAACAGTCAGGTGTGCCCCTTCCCAACCACTGTGTAGAAATGTAGAAACAGACAGCTGTGCCCCCTCTCCCAATCCTGCATAGAAATGTAGTAACAGTCAAGTGTGCCCCCCTCCCATAATCCTGTGTAGGAATGTAGAAACAGTCAGGTGTGCTCCCCCCAACCCTACTTAGAAATGTAGTAACAGTCAGGTGTGCCCCTCAAAGCTATTTAGAAATGTAGTAATGGTCTGGTGTGCCCCCAATCCGATGTACGCACGTCATAACAGCCAGGTGTGCCCCCACAACCCTATATAGAAATGTAGTAACATGTATCTGTAGGTACAATACCAGTAAAGCACAGATGCACAGAGGTGGCCAAGGTAGCAGGATAGGTTGTACAATCTGCACAATATGCAGGTATGTGTGTGTTAGGTTGGTGTGTGTTTCATATTGTGTGAGAGTGGCCAGTATGTATGCATGTTGAGGTAAGACCTGGTGGCCATTGCCTACTGCTGCTGATGACAGGGACAAGTCCTCACAACTGCAGTGCCAAAGACAATATCCACCAGTATAACACATGCTAGTAGTAAGCCATTGTAAATGTATGGTGGTAATATGTGTCACCATTTGAAAGATTGACATGGCATGGCTGTTGGGCTAGATGTACAAGCAGTACACAGGGGAAGTACCCCAGACATACATTATATATTGTGTCACTGTGAAATGGAGACACCCTTGAAATTGTACATACAGGTATGCATCACATTATCTGGTACTGTAGTAGGAGATACTGGTGTTGTCTGCCCAAGCACTTGCAGATCACAAAGGAGGTAGGACTGATGTATTGGGAAACAGCTGATGTACCTGCACATGCCAACATAACTGTTATGCCCAATGCATATCTGTGTGTCAGATGCAAGTAGTGTCCATAGCACACATGCACCTAGCTCACACAAACACCACCCACTGGTACCTCTCTGGTCATATCCCTGCTGTAGGGAATGGGTACAATATGACCCCACCTATATATGGCAATAGCGAATTAATGCAGCATGCAGTGCAGGTGTCCCATGCAGGTGTGTCACTAGCTGTAGGTAGCACCCTGCCAGCATCCACACCACCTGAACAAGACTGATAGAAGGTATTGGCATGAACACCTAGCACACCTACCCTGTCACCCCAGGGGAATATACTGTATGGTGGTCTGAGACTGTAGGACTGACAGAATGCAATGGCCTGCCACATCTGGCCCGCATCAACACCTAATGGCCCACAGGCCTCTGCCAAGGATCTGTGTCTCACATGTATTGCCAATGCATGTTATGTCATGGACACCCAAATAACAACATAACACACTCCACATAAGCCATATGCAAGGCCATGTGGACAAATCACAGTAACATGTCCACCATGTCCCGCTGCATGAACACTGGAACAAAACCAACACACAGCTGTGATGGGGTGATAACCTTAGGGTAAGTATCAGAGAATGTATGCATAATGTATGGAAAAGGATAGAATAACAAAGGGTGTGGGGTGGGGACATGGACAGCATGGAATGTGCAAGGTCCAACACAAAGCTGTGTGTACACACTTTCCCTGGCTGCAAACACATAAATGGGTGGCTACATACCTGCCCGTACACCACAATAGGGGTAATGTCCTGACTCATGGCCCCTGCCTGTGGGTAACCTGTGCGAATTTGTACAAATGTGAGGTATTGCCACAGCAATATAAGGCCATACTGTCATGTCGATGGATGTACATGCCAGCACTGTACCAAGGTGCTGAACTGGATACACAGACCCAGCAGCAAGTGTCTGCAGATCCCCCTCTAGAATGGCATAACTTACCATGAATATGTAGACATCTGCCCACAATAACGTACACAACTGCAGTCATCCTTGTCCCCCAAGACATCACTGTGAGCAGGAATGTCCACCTGACAGAACATGAGGATAGAAAACATCACAGTGTATAACAATACACGTGTCTGAATATCTCTGCTAACAGCAGTACCATGTAGCTGAAGCAGCACAGACACAATCACCTGCAGTACACACTATCCCCTGCACACTTTGTCCCCATATTGCCAAATGATTGACTGATACCCTGCAGAAACAGTTTGCTACCTGTAGGTGTACAACACAAAGGTCTGCACTGGAGTACAAACTACCTGGAATTGATCCACACATTCAATACAGAAGGGCATACTGGGCATGCTTACACACTTAAACAAATGAGGCCCATGTCTGCAAACAGCAGACCATACATATCTGGCAGTTGCAGATGTTAGTTCAGACACTTCTCAGTATGCACCAGCCATGCGTTGCACACACAGTAGATAGGAATACAGAGATATATCCAAGGACAACACACTATAATAAGCCAAAAGTAGATGTACATAGATGTGGGGAAGAGAGTGACTGTGACAAGGAGCCATCCATTATGAGGCCTATCCCACCCAGCACACAGCCAAATGGCAACAACCACATGACGTCTAAATGTCACTCACTGTAGACATTAGCCACCGGTATGCATCAGCATTGCAGACTATGTGGTGCAAGTGATAGCTGTGCAACATAACTGTACAAGGAAGTAGTCATCTAGCAGCAGTATACACGTATCTGTGGAATATAACCCTGCGTGTGCCTGCATGTGGTGTGTCAACCTCTAGATGAATGGGTTATGGCCCATGCACACACACTGCCCTACCCATAGCTCTGCTATGACAAGCCTGCTGAGGTCATCCACTTTGAAATACACCTTTGGGAAAGTTGTAGCCCAGTAATCTCTGTGGCACTTCCTATAGCTGCGTACTGCTATAGTGTGATAAACTAGTTAGGTAGGAGTTCTAATCCCAAACATGGCAACTGTGTGTGTGTGTGTGTGTTTGGGTGTGTGTTTCTGTCTGTGTAGAAAGTAATGCTTTTAGGCTAGTCACACTGACTACAATTCAAATGCCCTACTTTGGCAAGGCTGCTGATGTCATAAATTTGTGAAATACACCTTTCAGAAAGCTGTAGCCCAGTAATCTCCATGACGTGTCCTATAATTGTGTACTGCTGTAGTGTGATAAACTGGTTAGGTAGGATTTCTAATCCCAGACTTGGCAACTGTGTGTGTGTGTGTGTGTGTGTGTGTGTGTGTGTGTGTGTGTGTGTGTGTGTGTGTGTGTGTGTGTGTGTGTGTATGTGTGTGTGTGTATGTGTGTGTGTGTGTGTCTATCTCTGTGTAGAGAGCAATGCCTTTTAGGCTAGTCACACCCACTACAATTCAAATGCCCTACTTTGGCAAGGCTGCTGATGTCATTCACTGTGAAATACACTTTGGGAAAGTTGTAGCCTGGTAATCTCTATGGCACGTCCTATAACTGTGCACTGCTGTAGTGTGATAAACTAGTTAGGTAGGAGTTCTAATCCCAGACATGCCAACTGTGTGTGTGCCTCTGTCTGTGTAGAGAACAATACTTTTTAGGCTAGTCACACTCACTACAATTCAAATGCCATACTTTGGCAAGGCTGCTGATGTCATTCACTGTGAAATACACCTTTTGGAAATCTGTAGCCCAGTAATCTTTGTGACACATCCCATAACTGTGTACTGCTGTAGTGTGATAAACTAGTGAGGTAGAAGTTCAATCCCAGACATGGCAACTGTGTGTGTGTGTGTGTGTGTGTGTGTGTGTGTGTGTGTGTGTGTGTGTGTGTGTATGTGTGTGTGTGTGTGTGTGTGTGTGTGTGTGTGTGTGTCTATCTCTGTGTAGAGAGCAATGATTTTTAGGCTATTCATACCCACTACAATTCAAATGCCCTACTTTGGCAAGGCTGCTGATGCCATTCACTGTGAAATACACCTTTTGGAAATCTGTAGCCCAGTAATCTATGTGGCGCGTCCTACAACTGTGTAATGCTGTAGTGTGACAAACTAATTAGGTAGGAGTTCTAATACTAGTTCTAGTACTAATCTATGAACCTTTGAACCTAGGTAGGAGTTCTAATCCCAAACATGGCAACTGTGTGTGTCTCTGTGTAGAGAGCAACACTTTTTAGGCTAGTCACACTCACTACAGTTCAAATACCCTACTTTGGCAAGACTGCTGATGTCATTCACTGTGAAACACACCATTCAGGTCCTGTAGCCCAGTAATCTCCGTGGCGCATCCCATAACTGCATACTGCTGTAGTGTGATAAACGTGTTAGGTTGGAGTTCTAATCCCAGACATGATAGCTGTGTGTGTTGTGTGTGTGTGTGTGTGTGTGTGTGTGTGTGTGTGTGTGTGTGTGTGTGTGTGTGTGTGTGTGTGTGTGTGTGTATGGCTCTGTCTGTGTAGAGAGCAATGCTTTTTAGTCTACTCACACTCACTACAAATCAAATGTCCTACATTGGCAAGCCTGCTGATGTCATTCACTGTGAAATACGCCATTTGGGAAGGAGTACTCCAGTAATCCCCATGGTGTGTCCTATAACAGCATAATGCTGTAGTGTGATATAAAACTCTGGTAAGGGTTCTATTCCCACACATGGCAGGTGTGGATGTTTGTATGTGTGTTTCTATGTCTGTGTAGGGAGCAATGCTTTTTAGGCTAGTCACACTCACTACAATTTAAATGCCCTACTTTGGCAACCCTGCTGATGTTATTCACTGTGAATTACACCTTTGTGGAAGGAGTACTCCAGTAATCCTTGTGGGGTGTCCTATAACAGTGTAATGCTGTAGTGTGATATAGAACTCTGGTAGGGGTTCTATTCCCACACATGGCAGGTGTGGATGTTTGTGTGTGTGTTCCTATGTCTGTGTAGGGTGCAATGCTTTTTAGGCTAGTCACACTCACTACAATTCAAATGCCCTACTTTGGCAATCCTGCTGATGTCATTCACTGTGAAATACACCTTTGGGGAAATAGTACTCCAGCAATCCCTGTGGTGTGTGCTCGCATGCTATAACAGCATAATGCTGTAGTGGGATATCAAACTCTGGTAGGGGTTCTATTCCCACACATGGTAGGTGTGGATGTTTGTGTGTTTGCTCCTATGTCTGTGTAGGGAGCAATGCTTGTTAGGCTAGTCACACTCACTACAATTCAAATGCCCTACTTTGGCAATCCTGCTGATGTCATTCACTGTGAAATACACCTTTGGGGAAATAGTACTCCAGCAATCCCTGTGGTGTGTGCTCGCATGCTATAACAGCATAATGCTGTAGTGGGATATCAAACTCTGGTAGGGGTTCTATTCCCACACATGGTAGGTGTGGATGTTTGTGTGTTTGCTCCTATGTCTGTGTAGGGAGAAATGCTTTTTAGGCTAGTCACACTCACTACAATTCAAATGCCCTACTTTGGCAATCCTGCTGTCATTCACTGTGAAATACATCTTTGGGGAAGGAGTACTCCACTAATCTCTGTGGCACGTCCTATAACTGTGTAGTGCTGTAGTGTAATAAACTAGTTAGGTAGGAGTTCTAATCCCAGACATGGCAGGTGTGTGTGTGTGTGTGTGTGTGTGTGTGTGTGTGTGTGTGTGTGTGTGTGTGTGTGTGTGTGTGTGTGTGTGTCTGTGTTTGTCATTTGTATCCTGTGTGGAGGTGGCTGTGAGTGTGTAACAACTGAACTCATTGCAGAGTGGGTTTTGCAAATTTATTATATGGTGGCCATAGTATATGTCACAATGTCCACCATACAGGGATAACAGATGTGAAATAGCTAAGAGGCTGGAGTGCAAATCCATACCCCTACATTTGACATCAAGGCTAGGCAAGCAAAGTTATCAACCCTTGTATTGCCCAGAGAACACTCTCAATCCATGTCTCATATACACACAGACACTTGCCTAGGCAACAACCGTTATGTTGGTAGTACCCTGCATGTTGCCTACTGATAGTAACCATGGTGTGATTGCAGTGGACTACAGAGGGCATGGCACCCTGTCCATCAGTCCAATAGACACGTACATGCAGACAGTGCACCTTCTCAATGTTCCCCACTGGACACCTGCAACACCTGTGGTGCCATCGAATGTGACCCGGGCATACCATGCCTAAAACACATGCCCTGTATGGACAGATGCCACCGACACCAGGGAATACCTGTATCATGCTATCAATGTAGGTGCAGGGTCAACCTGCTGTCCATTAACAGTTCCAGCCACATGAGGCCATGACTGGCACATCTGATGATAATCTGTGTACACAACATAGGCCAGACACCCCAGGTACAGTTCCAAATTTCACTGTACATGCATGTGGAATGTGTGCACATCCCAGACACCGTCCATGTCATGGACTAAGGAACACATACATGGCAATCAATGCACAGCAATGGCCACACACAATAGTTCCCCAGGTGACTGGATGGTGAATACAATACCCACCTGTGTGGGCAAATCCAGACACTACACCCCTGAGCCACACTACAGATCATTGTCATGTGGCCTGATGCCAAGGTATACCCATCACCTAGCCTTGTATAGCTGTCTGGTACAGCTGACCACTACACACCCGTGAAGCAATGCACACATGCATGTCAGTACTGGTACCCTGTGTCTGTGTGTGCAGCATATGATGCCTATGGCCACATTCACACTCACTACAACCCCCATTGGCATACTGAAGTATGCTGTCTGATGTCAGACACCTCCACATACCCTTTGCCTATATAAGCTCTGTATAACCCCTGTGGTTCATGTGATACCTGCACAGTACTGTGTTGTGGTAATCTAACTAGTGATGAGTTGTATTCCTGACCCAGCCAAGTGTGTCAATGTGTGTGGCTCCCTGTGAGAGTGTGGCTGTGTTGACACTGACACCTGTACATGTGGACAGGCATGTGTACTACACCTACCATATAACTAACATATCACAGTTGCAGATGTCATTCACCATCACATATATGTTTGGTGGGCTCCTTAACATGTAAGCTATGTGGTGCATCCAATAATTGCATAGACATGTGATAGCAGTACATAGTCAGTCAGGGGGTTGATACCCTGTACTGGTAGGTATGTGACACAAACATGCTTAAGTTTTACTCACTCACCCCTCCCTAATTTATCTTTACCTCTGTCTGCCTCTCTCACTCCCTCTCTGGTGGATGTGGAGACTTACACCTGCTTTGCTTAAGCAGCAGCATGTGTATTGTAAGTGATGCTCATCATCAGCTGATGGCCTCTGCACAAATTGCAGCCCTCCTCTAGCTGATTGGATGTGGAACAGATGTGTTAACATTCTCATAGCCAATTGCATGGAAACACACTCCAATATCTAGGAACCTCATGTTGGTGTTGGGCCTTTTCATTCACTGTGAGCAGGAACTAGATCTGTTGTTTGCCAAACAGCATCACAGATGGATTGGGGATTTACCTCTAACAACACACACTGTGGAAACAGGCCAACACACAGGAGGGGGATGTGCCTGACTTGACTAAAGACTGTAAGTGCTGCTA